>NC_061534.1:9822500-10027500 GCF_022379125.1 Scophthalmus maximus
GTAGTTATATTAATATTAATGAGGTTATATACTAACAGTACACCGAGAGCTACACTTTGTAAAATCATGTGAATGTAAAAAGAACTTTTTAAAATTTCAAATCAATTGACTCATTCAATCGATTAGTGATTCATCAATTTCACCGAATTCTACTCTATTATTATGAGAGCTACAATTTTAAGAAATAACGTTAGCTTTATAAACATTTTAAAATGTGTAATTTTCATTATTACTACTAAATTTTTTAAATTAAATCAACGATTTAAAATTGAGTTTTTGGAGATGTTCTTTTCAAATCACAACTTGCAAACAGCAAACAGGGAAAAACACTTAAGTAATATAAATATGCAACTAAAACCTGAAGTTAAATCTAAAGTTAAATCTAAAGTTAAATTGAAATTTCATATGTGCTTTCAACTAAATATATTGGTGCCAAATCCATTATATCTCACAAATATCAAAAGACAAAAGTTGAGCTTTGTCAAACTTTTACTGTGGCTTTATTTCTAACCTTGTTGGTGTAAATGCTGTAAAAGCTACAAAAAAACCAAAATGAGCCTGAACCGAACCAAACACTTCACCTTCACTCGTGTGTCGTCAGTCATCTCTTCTAACAGCCTGTGACACTCTGCTAATTGTTCGGTTTAATGTTAAAGTGCCTCCCAGCAGGATGTGACAGCACCTCACACACACATAGACGACAGTTCGATTTTTTGTTTTTCCTTTCAGGAGTCACACATTAAAATCAACAATAACTTTTTCCATAAAAATGTGATTGTTTTCCACTTGTGTGACCTTTAGAAAGCCAAACATTATACCAACAATTGTCCTTGATGGACATTTACAGCATGTCCACTGCTTTCATTAGGGCGACGTCGCCTTTTATTAATATATCCCATTATATCACTGTTGTGAGCTTCATCGAGCTGGAAGTCCTTTAGGTGGAGGTGTGTGTGTGTGTGTGTGTGTGTGT
This sequence comes from Scophthalmus maximus, assembly GCF_022379125.1. NCBI lineage: Eukaryota > Metazoa > Chordata > Actinopteri > Pleuronectiformes > Scophthalmidae > Scophthalmus > Scophthalmus maximus. The sequence continues at coordinate 9,823,474 of NC_061534.1, forward strand.
GTGTGTGTGTGTGTGTGTGTGTGTGCAGCAGCAGCCGAACAGATGGAGCCTGTGATCGAGGCTCACACACTGCAGCCACCACATTCATAACAGACTCAACATCTTTTACTCAAGAGCTAAGATCCTAATGATTTGCCACAAGCTTTAAATCTACTTTTTTCTTAAAATGTTGATTCTTTTCAACAAACCCAATATGGAGCCCCTTGATCTTTAGGAAAATCCCCTACTGATTTATGTTAATTTGATTCCTTGTAGTGAAAAATATCTCATGCTTTTTTCTTATTAGGTTTAATGTCAGGTTTTCTTTAATAGTAATTCTGTTCAAAATGAAATGAATCAGAGATAAGAGAGACGCCCGACACTCTCAGCCCACTCTTAACCACTGAGACCGAAACTTCCTTACAGACAAATATTACTCCTCCAAAATGCTGCTGGTTATTATAACTATAATAATATGATTAACCAGACCAGTCAATATAATTCCAAAACACTCAATGAAAGGGAAATCATTTAACAGGAGCAGTCGTCTGGGTTGGTGGAAGGGGAACAACAGGCGGATCTCTCGTTTTACATATACTGATTATTAAATGACAGTGTTTTTACACAAATACATATGGACCTATTTTGAAGAAGCTGAAAAATAATATCTGTCCACATCCTGTCTCAGTGATCAAGGAACCTGTGTACAGGTGTAGACATTAATGAAGACACTCGGGGGGCCACTGTGACCACCAGCTGAGTATTTGCTCTGTGTGTAGGTGCTCAGAGGCCTCACGTGTGACAAACATACCGTCAGAAACATACCGTCTCACGAGCCCCGTGTGTTGTCCTGCAGTGTGTGACCGGCGGTGCACACTCATGCCAGACGAGGCAGGGCGAGGAGTACAAACACCTTGACTGGCACAGCGTGGAGGAGAGAGCGTCAGAGTTGAGGGCCAAGCACTCAGGGACATGTCCAACGGCACTGGAAGAGGTAACTACACACAACACGCCCATGGGTCTGTGGAAATGAAAATAGGTACACTACATTAAAACCCACTCTTTGATTTCTGGGGGAAAACAAATGTTTTCTTTTTTAAGTCTCGGAATATGTGGATTATTACACAATATAATAGTTGGGCATCTGCAAATGGAGACATATGAACAGAAATGGTATTAAAACACAAATTTAACAATTCAAGTAGTAGAAGATGTTGAGGTATTATCATCTCGCCTATATCAGCTTGTTCCAGCTCTTTGTTCGGTGTACACTCTCAGGTTAAACCACCAAAGCCATGTCTGTGTCTTTGGCATCATTGGATACCCTGTTTGTCCAGACGTTGGCCTGTCAGCAGGTTCGGTTCAGAAAAAAACCCTTGGAGCAAAGTTCCCCTCTGGTTGTGAACAATGTTTGGACAATGTTCGCATGTATAAAACGCCTCGTCCAAAGGCGGGACAGTCACTTTCTGCAACATAATGGCTGCAGAAACTCTGACATTTTTTTTCCCTCCAGTAAGGTGCAGAGAGAGGTTTCTCATCCTCACAGGGGGTGAAGGGATCTTTTCCTTTTGGTTGCTGTTTGGGATGATGAGGGGATGAATTGGATGGCACTTAAATCTCTCACGTGCCTGTATATCTATCAATCAATCTATCAATCAATCTATCAATCAATCTATCTGTCTGTCTGTCTGTCTGTCTGTCTCTCTGTCTGTCTGTCTGCTTTGTTTTTCGCTGTGCACGCGCGTTGTCTGTGCGCGTGCCCGCCAGCTCATCCCCCCCGGGGGCTGCTCGGCTTTAATATCCTGCAGGTTGATGAAGCTTGGCGGGGAGATTTTTTTCCACACTCCGTTGGCAGCGTTAATAGAGGTTCCCCTCCCTCCATCCATCCCCCCTCTCTGCCCCCCCCCCCCCCCCCCTCTCTGCCCGCCCCCCCCTCGTCCGGCCGCTGTTTGATGTGGAAATGAAAGCTGGGAACAGGCAGAGAGTGAAGAAGTGGCTCAGTGGGTTAAATTAAAAAGCAGTGGTGTTCTTGCGGAGTCACCACCGTGCAGCCCGCAGAGGAGACGTGCGGAGGCCGCCGCCGCTGCTGCTGCTTAACCGGGGGAACGTGTTGTTCTTCTCCGGGAGCAGAGTCGATCTAGATCGACGCAGGCGAGCAGACAAACCCTCCGTTCTCTCTACAACCGCTTTTACATTCATATACAATACATGTTTCTTTATTGACAGTGCCGTTTTTGCAGTTATTTTTCACTGAGCTCGCGGTATCTAACATGCTAAATAACATTTTACATGCTTATGCATTAATGTGTCATCAATCAATCGAAAAAAACCCTCTGATATTATATTGCATATATTGCAGGCGACTAAAATAACTCCTCATATTCTGTCAAGTCTATATGTGTACTGAAATAAAAAATTAGCAATCCTTAGCGATAATTTCCGAGGAAAATGTCATAATAATTATAATAATAATATTAATAAAGGTAATTTATATTTTTCTTTCAAAAGAAAATAATCAATGAAATACAATGTGCACCCCAAAACAGTAAATAATACACATAAAAATGCAAAATGCAAGATAGATGTTGCAAAATGTCTGTGGTGGTATTTTATGTTCAACTAAGGAAAATCCAGAATAGCTGTTTCCCTATGATCTCAAAGAAACAAGATATAAGTCACGTTCAGTGCCTCATGGTTCAACCCCTCACAATAAATTAGTGTCATTTCCATTAAAAAAATAGTGAGCGTAGGATTGTTGGTATAATCAGCCTGTAAGAAAGCAAACGGCTGTCAGTTGAAAAGTTTGGACTTTTTGCAGGTGAAGTGAAACATGGGCCCAATATAACGATCTGATAGTTTAATATTACGCCTCGTCGGTGTGATTACATTTGATATCACCATTTTCAAGCAGGAAGTTCCTCTTGACACTTTTGAATAAATGTAAATAAATCAACTCCAGAATATGAATATCACATTCTTTTCCATAACCTTCTTGTCTGTTCTCTACAGTGAAGGCTTGTTTCTTTTGTCCTCAGTGATTCTTTTCCTTTTTTTATGTAAAACTGTCAGGATGCATTGACTGTAACCTTCCGCCTGCTTCAGTAGAATTTGGCTCGTCAGGTAAAAGATGATATTCATGATATTTGGGAAGAAAAAAACTGGTTTAGATACCTAATTTAAGCTAAATAAAATGTACCAACAATAGCACATTATGACACTGTAATATTTTCATAGTTTATTCTTTGCTACTTTTCTTTTTCTTTCCCTGTTCTTTTGTTTGGACAGCTTCTTTTAAAAAACTCACATCATTACATCTGTGCGCGCGCGTGCGTGCGTGTGTGTGTGTGTGTGTGTGTGTGTGTGTGTGTGTGTGTGTGTGCGTGCGTGCGTCCCCAGGTGTACATGACTTTAACAATTGCAGTGCAGTGATGGTTTCCAATGTCTCGGGTTCCAAGACATTTATGAGTGTTCATCCCCCCTCCTCCCCCAGGTCATGGGGGTCTTAACCAACTAGGCGGAATGTTTGTTAATGGCCGTCCACTTCCGGAGGTGATCCGGCAACGCATTGTGGACATGGCCCACCAGGGGGTCAGGCCCTGTGACATCTCCCGCCAGCTCCGCGTCAGCCACGGCTGCGTCAGCAAGATCCTGGGACGGTAAGTGCAGAACGCGCTACTCAACTTCCTTTTACAGTCGGTCAGCCTGTTCGAGTTCTCTGGATCGCTTTAGGCGTTGGATAACAAAGCACTTCTGATAAGTAAACAGACTACTTATCAGAAGTGCTTTGTTATCCAACGCCTAAAGCGATGACTTTGTGCCGACTTTAAATCCTTTACTTCCTTCAGCTTAATGGAAAAAGTCCTTCACGCCCTTGTTTTTTCCTCCAGCTACTACGAGACAGGCAGCATCAAGCCCGGTGTGATCGGCGGCTCCAAGCCCAAGGTGGCCACGCCAAAGGTTGTGGACAAGATAGCAGAGTACAAGAGGCAGAACCCCACCATGTTCGCCTGGGAAATCAGGGACCGGCTGCTGACAGAGGGAGTGTGTGACAGCGACACGGTGCCCAGCGTGAGCTCCATTAACAGGTAACAGGCTGAATTATGAATGAAATCGCATAAGTGCCACTGTGGCTCAGCAGTCAGGCGGTTTGAGGAATGGTGGATGAGGGAGAACAAGTGACAAGTACTGCGTTGGGGTTGTGGAATCAGCATCTCTCCATCAAAGATGTTCCATTTAATTGGGCGCAGATTTCTTAACGGCACGAGAGAAAACTTTAACTTCCCCGTGTACATCTTCCTCCAACTCTGACATACTAACGTTACAGCAATAATTACACGTGAAAAAAACATTGTTGTTTTTCTTTTGGTTTCAGAATAATCCGTACAAAGGTCCAACAGCCGTTCAATCTGCCTCTAGATGGGAAAGGCCTGAGTCCAGGACACACCTTGAGTAAGTGTGATCCATTCACAAACGCATGCACGGTGACGGTTGTGCGTCACATCACCAAGTATCATCACGTGATGCTGACGGATTAAGGTTAAAGAGAGAGCGTGCTCATTGTTCTGTGGGATTAACCTCGTGACCTTGTGGTAACGGGACCGCCGAGATGTACAGCATCATTTCCTGTTCCCGGTCTCAAATCTGTCTGTTTTCGTTTTGTCCCCTCAGTCCCCAGTTCTGCGGTCACCCCTCCCGAATCTCCTCAGTCGGACTCCTTGGGCTCCACCTACTCCATCAGCGGCCTGCTGGGTATCCCTCATCCCAGCGCCGAGGGCAAGAGGAGCCACGACGACAGTAAGAATCAGATCAAACCAATGAGACGCCGCACGTCGGTGCGAGTTTGTTTTGTTGTGGTGAATGGGACCAAGAGTCCATCAGATGTAGATCAGCAGCCGAGGCTTTTACTCTTCCCACCAAAACACAGAAAGCAGAAGCCCAGCAGCAATTTTCATGGACATTTTTTAAACACAAGTACAAACTCTTACAACTAGCAACTTGAGTGTAAAGTAAAACGGTTAAACTGTTGAGAGGAATTTCAGAAATTTGGGAATCAAACCTTTTCCATTTCACCACACCCATCACATCTTACCTCCTCCTCCTCTCCCTCCCTCGCTCGGTGTCTCACAGGTGACCAGGACAGCTGTCGGCACAGCGTGGACTCTCAGGGCAGCGGGGGCGTCCCGAGGAAACACATGAGATTGGATCATCATTTCTCAGCCGCCTCGCAACATCTGGACTGCGGGTTCGATCGTCACCACTACCCACCGGACTCATTCGGCTCAGCCTCCAGCAGCAAGACAGAGCAGGTAGCGGCACATGGCAGATAACTGTACTGTCCACCACACAGTGAGACAGAGGTAACTGCAAACAAAGTAATCAAAAGGAACTCATATTTAAAGACGGATTCGAGGGGAACGTAATCATTTGTAGAACAACATTTCTCCGTCTTATTTTCTTGTTTCTTTGGTTTCTCTACTATTTTGGATCTTGAAATTATGAAAACAGAAAAAATTAAGTACATCTCTGTTTTTGTGGATTGCACAAAATCCACATTTGCTCCTTCCTCTTTCCTCCAATGGCTAACCCCTGTTTGTCATCCCCAGACTTTGTACCCACTGTCCCTGCTCAACGGCAGCCTCGACGAGGCCAAGACCAGCCTCTCAGCATCCAGCTCCACCATTGGACGGAATCTGACAGCACATCAGAGCTACACCATGGTGACAGGTGAGACTCTTACTGTTAAATGATGATGATGATGCCCTTTAGGCCCCCCCAACAAAGCACACGGCTCAAAGTCCGCAAAATGCCGACACTAAGCATCAGCATCTTTAAGGGTGTTACACAATCCTGAAACCATTCACTCTTTGTTTGTTGTTGCTCATGTTTTGTTTTTTTCGTTCCACTCACGTGCACCATTTGTTTTCATATCCTCACCCGTCCCTCCGCCACCTCAGAGCCCCTACAGTCCCTGCCGCTCTGTCTAAAACAGGAAATGTCCCCCGAAGTGACCAGCACCAGCCCGTCCCCACACATGGCGGCCTCCAACCTGGCATTCATGGAGCTGCAGGCGCTGCAGAAGCCCGTCTCTGTCAGCAGCAGCTGTAGCTCCAACCATTTCCCCAATGCGTTCAACTCATTCTCCCATCATGCACCAGTGTACGGGCAGTTCGGCAGTCAGTCTGTCATCTCAGGTAACGCAGGCCATCCATCTCATCCATGTACATACTCATTACAAAGGCATCTGTGTTTGCAAGGGGCGTTCAGTGTAGAGCCTCAACTAATGACTGTCTTCTGCTTATTTGACAATTTTTTCAATAAATTGTCAGACAATAGTAAAAAAAAACTATTGCAACTGTCTAATTTAAAAACCCCAAACTCTAAAATAAACATTTTACTATGATAAAGGACAAATGAAACCAGCTATTGTTCACATCTGAGAAGCTAAAACCTCTGAGTTTTTGCATTTTTCCTTATGAAAAATAACTTTAACGATAACCATCTATTGAAATGTTGTCAATGACTAATCTAACGATGACCTAATCGACCGATTTTTCAGCTCTTATCCAGTGTATTTTCTCCGCAGCAGAATAGAACGTAACCTACAAAGCTTCTGTTAAAATGGACCTGAACTCCTAGCTTGACTCTAAAGGTGTGTGTGTGTGTGTGTGTGTGTGTGTGTGTGTGTGTGTGTGTGTGTGTGTGTGTGTGTGTGTGTGTGTGTGTGTGTGTGTGTGTGTGTGTTTTGGTGTGTGTTTTCAGGACGTGACATGGTGAGCTCCACCTTGCCAGGTTACCCACCTCACATCCCCTCCCCTGCACAGTCAGGATACTCCTCCTCTGCCATCACAGGCATGGTAGCAGGTAAGGAAACCCACACAAGAACAAACATTCCCCAAGTCAAATGAAGAATTAAGAATAGAAGAAAAAAAATCCAAGCTGAGTGAATAAGTCAAAGAGAGGAAGTGAAGGGAGGGAGATGAAGGCAGGAAGAAAATGAATAAAGGGAAAGGGAAGACGGTAACAGAGGCTTGTAGATTAACAGGGAGACTGGCTGAGTTAATGAGTAGCCTCGTCAGGGTGGTGAACTCAGTAGTGTGTGTGTGTGTGTGTGTGTGTGTGTGTGTGTGTGGGTGCACATGCGGGCCCAGGGGGTACAGGGAACAGGCTGGGGGTTCCGCCCTGCTGCCCACACCCCCCCACGCAGACACCTCTGACCACCCATCGCCATGGGAACCAGGGGGCCCGGGAGGGAGATGCAAGGGTGGGCGGAGGGGGTGTAAAGTCTGGGTATGAACGAAAAGGGGGCGGTCTTTGTGGTGTGTGTGTGCACGTTTGTGTGGGTTTCCGTGTGTGTGCCTTTTTTATTTGAAGTCTGCCCTCCGAAGCGCGAAATGAGAGGGTCTGATTTATTATTTTTCTGGTGGGCTCGCTGTGAGGAAGCGTTGATACACAATTACTGAGTGAAGGGGTGGGTGGAGGGGGTTAGGACGGGAGGAGGAGGAGGAGGAGGGGGAGGAGGAGGGGGTGGGGAGCTCAGGGATTCATTCCAGCCAACATAATTACCAATTAGATATTGGAATGTAAAAAAAAAAAAGAAGACGTTAAAAAAAAAAAAAAATGAAGAGGAGTGCCAGAAAAGCAGGAAGTGTTGGACAGAGAGAGGAGGAGAAGGGGGCAGAGGCTGAGCGATGCGAGGGGCCGAGTGGCGAGGGAAGAGGGCATCTGGGGCCGGCTGCATGCACGCACCACTGGTCCGAGGGATTTCACCCTCAGCCGTCCACCTGCACCACAGATTAATGGTTTACAGGCTGCACTAACTGTGGGTGAATTATGAGCTAAGGCCGAGCAGATGCTGGCGCACACACACACAAACACAAACAACCCAGCTCTCGGCCATGACTTAGCCTGTCCTTTCAATAACAAGTGTTTTTCTTTGTTGGTGGGATTTATCTGTAAGATGTGAGCTTTTGATGAAGTTTATTTTGTTTCTGTCCCGCAGCAGGTGCAGACTACACTGGTCAATCCTACACCCACTCGCCCTACACCTCCTACAGCGAAGCCTGGAGGTTCACCAACTCCAGCATCCTGGGTGAGTAAGGACAAGCTGACAGCGCGTGTGTGTGTGTGTGTGTGTGTGTGTGTGTGTGTGTGTGTGCGTGTGCGTGTGCGTGCGTGCGTGCGTGCGCATGTGCGTGCGTGCGTGCGCACTGCATTTGTGTTGTTTTGTTCGCCTCACGGCATCTAACACCATATCTCTGAATATGTTTAGTTTTGATATATAAAATCATCCTTCACAATAAAATACTGTGATTTAGATGCTCAAATGTTTTATTTTCAGGAGTATATGCCTTAACTCATTAAACTCATTAAAGAAGTCACTTCTGCCGACTTCATGATTCACAAATCATCGTTTTGTCCTTATTGGGATTTAAATTGATGGGGCCACTAGGAAGTTGTGTGCAGTGTAGGATCCACTTGGAAGCTTTGCGAGTCACATGACTTTAATATCACTCTTTTCTATTTAACCTTTTTTTCTTAACCAGACAAGTTCTGTTTGGAATCTGATTTGCAAGTATAACCAAAAATAAACTAATTTACAAATTTAGAATCAGATAACACAATGTAAACTCCTTATACAGACTATTCCAGATAAAATATTATTGTTCCTTCCCGGCCCTGTTCATCCACCACGTACACATTTATTGATTTGGTTTGTGTACTAATGAGGCCCAGACCACAGCAGAGAGAGAAGAAGTCAGAACAGTCAGCTCCATGTTCCACCTCATATTAGTAACCGGCAGCTGATATAGGTCTCGTAGTCTGAGATAATGATTGTAAGACATTGTAACACTTTATGTCACGCGTGTAACGTCGATGGATTGTTTTTATGAGTCGACATTAGACTGGTGCGTATCAGCTTTGAGGCTCTGTTTCACAAGCATCAAAAAGAAAAGAGAAATGCAGGACTTCTGGCTTTCGTGATACATCTTAAAACCTGGCTTTAGGATGTATCGCCTCCTCAGGCGTCCTGCTTAGAGACGGAAAGTCCTGCGTTTCTCTTTTTCCTTTTTGATTCCTCGGGAGTCACAGACAGAGGTTAAGACTCAATCCACTCGCAGGACAAACAGTCAGAGCTGCTCAGACCTTCAGCTCAACCATCTGCTGTGACCACCATCAACATTATATCCTCCCTCTGTGTCTCCCCCCGCAGGTTCTCCCTATTACTACAGCTCGGCCTCCCGCACAGCTCCACCGTCTGCAGCCGCCTACGACCACCTCTAGTCCCCCGCCGCGTGGACACACTCGCTTGCCGATGGACCAGGCTCGACCTACTGGAGAACTTGACTCTGTCGCGGACCAAGGCATGAAAATTGAAAAACTGGATGTGACTCTGCTGACAAGCCAGCCAACACACGTTTCTTTTCTTACATCCTCTCATGGTGTACACCACACCTGTACTTCCGCCTTATTTATTTGTCAGCACTGACACCATTTCCCAGGGTTAACTCTCTGACTCATGCATGTTTACACATTGCTAACACTGAACTCCTCGCAGGGCCTGTTTTTTCCAGAGACTCAGCCTGACGTCTCACATCAAGGATCTTATTTTCACGATATATAGAGCTCTTTAATGCTGTTACGGCCAAAGACTTTCTTTTTTCGCACATCTGCAACTTGACTCCACTGATTCAGTGAGAAGGGATATGCAACTTCTTTAAAAATGAACTATGCCCACTTTTGTTTACAATTAATGTTTTGGGTTTAATTTTCAAATTGTGAACCCTGTCCCGTTATCACGGATGAATTCCTTTTTTCTTGATCTGTGTCTGCTTGCAAAATTAATTTTTTGTGATTTGTTCCCACTGTAAATTCAGACAGCTTTTCCCATGTAGACTAAAGGGTGACACATTAAATCACACTTACAGCAAAATGCCAACGTATGCCCCCCAACGTCAATTGATGTATCTGTTTAGCAATATGTACATATTGTAAATGATGAATTACTTATGGGGAAGTGATGCAATTTGTCTCAGAGAATGACTGATGAGGGAGGGGGAGGGGGCTAATTTTCGGCTACTAAAACCAACAGGGCTTGAAATGGGCCTGCATTTGTTTTTTTGCTTCAAATAAATTCTGTTTGTTGTCATGCCGATGTTCTGATGTTTGGTAAGAACTGTGACTATTTTTTCTTATACTGTTATTATTAATATTATTGCAAATGTAAATAATGAATTTCTAAAGAATTATTTTAATTAAAGCATGGCAAATTTATCACTGTTTTCCCACTGTGTCTTTTTTTAAAGGGTGGTTCTGATTTTAAAAGTTATGAGAATATAATTAATATTCACATTTTTTCGAGATAATTTTATCACATAGATATTTTTGATAAATTGTGTGAAAGGCTACTATATCAAAAACTATAGACATTTATTATCTGCTTTCATAATATTATTATTATCATTATTATCATATCATTATAATTCGTAGTGTTCGCCATACTTACGCCATCGTCAGCTGCTTAACCTGAAATGTTGCGTTGATTTCTTTCTTTTTTTGCGACTCTCAGCGTTTTAAAAAAAGGAAAAAAGAAAAAAGGACGAAATCAATGATCCCGAAAACACGCGCATCTGTTTAATCTCTCTTTTTTTATTTTCTGCATCGTGTAGTTTTATTTGCAATTATTTCGTCCCTCTTTGCGGCCTCATTACTGCGGCGCGGTTAACGAGGCCACGGTTCGCCGGTGCCGCGGCCCACCTGGTGCCACCGCGCGGGACGCAGCGCGCGAGGATGATGGAGAGGAGGAAGGCCCGCGCGCTCCCCGCGGCGCGTGGAACCGCGCCGTTTGGAGCGCAGACAAGTCGGAACTGCAGTTGGACACGTGTACAGTTTTAATCTTCAGTTACAAATCAAAATCAAACAAATTGATTGATATTTTCAAAAAAAATTGGGCAAAACTTTCGGTTCTAATATGAATGTAGAAGGAGAAGTTCCATGATCTTCTTCAGCGAGAACATTTGAAATGTGGGTTTACGGATAGCCTGTGATATGATTTATAATGAATGTATTAATGGGCATGAACATGCCAATAAATATACCATGTAGGCCTGATATTAAATGTGCAATAGAGTCTAAATTATATATAAATTCTTTAACATCTATTTAGGTCCTAAAGATGAATGCTTTTTTATATAATCACTTCATTGGGTATCAATTTCTGACTTGTAAAAAATAATATTCAGTTTTGTTTGTAGGTTTTGTTTTTGTACTTAAAATAAATATGCACTGGATTCATCCTCTCTTATGGAGGCCACTTTTTGGAGGGTCTCCTTTATGTCGGCTCTCATTAGACCACTGTAAACTCTGCAGTCATTTTCTGTTCACAAACTCCTGCGCCGGTTCATGGCCTAATTCATCGTCGAGGAAAACGCTCAAACCTAATTACACAACTCTGGAATCAGACTGTTACGGAGGCTTTTGTCCGACTTCTGAGACAATCACTTAAAGTCCTCGATATCAGTTCAGTCGGAGCAGCATCCGTCCGCTGATGAGGACCAGCACTGACGTCCCTCTGTTTACAGTATGCACTCGTCTTTCTCTCTGTCCCTCCAAGCCTTCACTCTCCTCACATTTCAACGTTTCCCTGACTCACCTCTCTACACCCCTCTCTTTGTGTCCCTCTCCTGCTCAGCCACACTACTGTACACGCCGCGTACCGCCCTGTAAACTTTAAACAATGGCTGCACTTCATCCCTTTGTTGTCCAAGTGGCCTGGCCCACTCCAGACAGCCCATCAACTGACTGGACCCCCCCCCCCCCCCCCCCCCCCCCCCCCCCCGCTCAGGCATGCAGAACACACACATCCATATACATTCATACATACAGAGGAACTTTTAAGTGGATGTGCCTCACAGGGACGAGACCGACCTTTTAACTGAACCCAGTTTCAGATTCCTCAGCCGGCTGACGGCCGGCCCAGAGAAATAAACGGCTGCAAACGTTAAACATTAACAGTCTCGCTGCCAAATGAGTAAAAAACAAAACATTATACTGCTACAGCAGCAGAAATAACTCCTCTCTGTCTCTCTCTGGGCCTATTAGCAAGGAGGATTCGGGCCACAGTGCTTCTGGTAATGAGCCCGGCAGCACAATACGGGCACCGGGCCGGAACAGCTGAGGGCAGACAAAGCTGGCAGGATGGGGCAACCGGGACTTACTACACTTAACACAGAGCCACGCTAACACTGTGTGTATGTGTCATGGAGAGACGGGGCCAGAGTGTGTGTGTCTATCTGTGTGTGTGTGTGTAGAGAGAGACGAGAGAAGGCATGTGTCCCATTACCATTATGGGGGACACAAACTCAAAGACAGACTGGGGGGCCCCTGGAGAAATTGCTGCCAAAAAGGCAGCAGAGGAGTGTGTGGCAATCAGTGGGATGACGGGTCGGGGTTGTCCTGCACCAGTCATCTGGAAAGTTCTCCACTTATCTCTGGGACCATGACACACTGGCCAACCAATCTAGCCCAGCGAATACGTATTATGTAGGCTGACAGAATTTGTCCGTCCAAATGAGCTGCAGAAACACGTCGTTGTTTTAAACTGTGAAGGGCAGCGACGCTGCCTCGGCCCCGCCCGTTGTTTTTTTTGTGGCCCCCGAGAGAACCCCCGATTGTGTGAGTGAACCCATTACCTTGTTTATTAATTGTTTTGGACAAAGCTGATTATTCTGAGCCTTTCCTCTGAACCATTCTTTTTCTGTGAATCTTTCACACAAATACTTTTGAGCCGATTTTCACAGTGTGAGATTCTCATGCTGCTATGTCAAATTCGGTGTCAATGCTGATACTAACTCATGCTTCTCTGGCATCATATAAAAACACAACTAAATGCGTGCTTCAGCTGGAAAGTGCCTGAAACAGCATCTAGAACCTTCAACCTTCCTGACGTGGGGAGGAAGCTCTCTCCGACAACCTTTATAACTTTGCAAGCACAAACCACTATACAGCAACAACTGGCACTTGGCGTGTGAGACCTGAGCTCTCATCATAGCTACTTTTTGCACTGTTCGCCCTCGTTTAATGTGTTAGCATGCTAACATTTCTCATGCTAATTCGGACTAGACACAACAAAGCTTAGGCTGAGGGGAATATGTCAGTGGATTCATCTCAGTATGGGGTGTGAGAAGTCTGGGGACCATCAAATCTTTGAAAAAATTCATCCTTTTAACAATACAAACAACAATACAATAACAATACATTTCATGGCAAATCAATAGTAGGCTATGACAACAACAGCAGTCAACACAAGGTCCAACTTTCTAGCCTGCAATGGCGTCTATTTCATCAGCAGGAAACTTGCGACTTGTTCTGTGTCTGTGGTCAAATGAGCAAAGCCTTCGAGTTAAACGTCAAAAAGATGTCAAGAGATTTCACCAAAAGTCACGAGTGTCCGCTTCATGGTGCCACAGTCACAGTGTTACATGCACAGTGTGCAATCAGAGAATTACTAAAATCAGCGGGATTATCCCTCTGAATGTCTGTACAAAATTTTATGGCAATTCTGTAGTTGCTCAAATCAGCGTGAACCAAAACGGTGGACTATCAGCCTATATCCCAACGGCAAAACATATTGTGCAGCAGGAAGCAGGGGGGAAAAAAAGGCCTCAGAACACCTGAGCGGACTTCAAATGACAACACGGTCCTCAGATTTCAAGAGTCTATCTTATCTCCTCCACTTTTAACCAAAATGGAACAAATGTGCCAGTCAAACAGAGCACAGAGGAACCAACAGAGGCAGTTTGTGTGGAGGAACAGAAGGGAGGAAACACAGGTGCCCTGTGTCATACCGGCCAATTAAACAACACACGAGCCCCGGAGGCAGGAAGCTACTATTGACTGGGAGACATCAAGAAAAACACACCTTTCAAAGCACACACACACATTCAACACTGCACACACACACACACACACACACACACACACACACACACACACACACACACACACACACACACTGAGGTGGATAAAATCAGCCAGGTATCAGGTACTGCCCTGAGGCAGAGGGTTGACCTGCGGAGGCCCCCGGGGGAGTCAAACACACACAGCTGACAAATAGCTCATTCAACATCACATACACATCTCGATTGTGCCGATTTATCCCCGACTCGCACACAGTCGATTAGATATTACCGAGTAAAGAAAGAATGGATTCAAATATTCAGAGATGTGTGGGTTCGATACTGGAGTTAAAACCGATTCCGGTCTGAGCTGAGAGATGACTTGAGATAAGATGGAGGAGATAAGCTCACAAGCTCTCTTTGCTCTGCCCCCTATACGTCGCATTAACCCGCGGAGTGCCTGACTTTTAGATCCCGTCCGCTATGTTTGTGCTGCATCTGAAAAGCCGCTGCGCCTGTGCCCGAGGAGTGTTGTCGGAGGCAGGAGTGTATGTGGAAGAGGAGAGGGCAAAGAGAGGTCACGCTTCGAAAAGCCCCTAAGCAAGGCACTCGCCTTTATTCTTTTAATCGGACGCTCCTTTCGCTACAAAAGCCAGCATTTGTAAAAGGGTCATGAAGGCTCGGTTATGGTGAAATCTAAAGAGTGATTCATGATCGGACTGGGTCTGATTGGCAAATAAAATGAAACCGTCTGGGTCTGAGTCTGGCCATGAGAAAAGCTTCACTAATGGGTGCTGTGTGGGAGAGAACCAAGGGAAGGGAAGTTGTTTTTCTTGAAGGGCTCCCATCTCTTCGAAAGCAAGTTACAGCAATAAAAGAATATCACTTGCAGTGAAAAGGAAAATGACACCCGCGTGGAAACCGAATATATGGAATGTGTTTGCGTTCGGAAAAAGTACAAGGAACGGGACAAGTGGACGCTGGGTAAGAGCAGAGGAGAAGGAGAGTGGAGTTGGTGTCTCGGTGAACGAGGCGAACGGAGTCTGAGTGGAAAAACAAAACCCCTGAATGGAGCAGAGGGATTTCAAGAGCCCTGGATGGAGAGAGCCACATCACAACAGCAGCAGTCAAGGGCAAACGATGGAGACAGAGAAACAGAGGAGGAGGACGTTTGTTTTTTTTAAATATCCGGAGAAGGAAAAATCAAGTGTTGGCGCAGATGAGAGATAAAAAAAAAAAGGAGCCAAGTAGAGTCTGCAGCAGATGGAGAATGTGCATCCGGGGGAGCATCGAAGACAGAAAAAAGCAGAGCATCTACACGACCATGTTTGTGGCTTAGATTTACAGAACATTTCAGAGCTATTGTGATTGTTGGGCAATGTTCATATGGTGTGTGTGTGGGGGGGGGGGGGGGGCAGGGAAATGTGACCTTACTGCCGAGGTCTTTTTTTGGCGCCCATGCTGGACAAGCCCCTAATGATTCCAACTTGAGCTCTTGCCTTTTTAATTACCCACCCAGGCCTGACTGAGTCGCACAAAGCTGCAGAATGGGCTGGCGCAGATGGAACAAAAACAGGCCAATTCCTTGGGAAGGATGCCCTCTGAACCCAGCCGCTAATGCAGCCCCTGCTGCTCCAGCCGGTCATTATTGTTGTTGGAGGGGTGGAGAGAGGTGGCACTCCAAAACAAGGCCACCACCACTGTCGGAGTCATGGTCCACAGGCCATGTGAGAAGAGCTTCAGTCGAGGGCTCCTCTGTGACGCCAGCGCCAGACGAGCACCTTCAGCACAAACTATTAAACATTTCAATTTGTTCTGAGAAAACAAGGGCTGCTAATGGCTTAGCATTTTCGTCACAGGCCTGAGAGCATGTAGGTTAGCTGGAGATGGCGTCTCCTCTCAGGGCCGCCCCTCCCGTCCAGCTGAAGGTGCTGCGATGGCCCCGGGCCCCTGTCACTCATACAGCCCATCAGTCACCCTCATCTGCAGAATCTGACTTTATCTTAATGAGGCTTTGTTATTCCTGTGAATGAATGGAGGCCGCTTCCATTCACAGGACAAGTTGAGCATTATGACCACAGATGATCAGATCCCCTCAGAGTTTCCCCTGACGTCCGTTAGACCAGGTGGGACAAATCTCAGAAGGAATATGCGAGACGAACAAGGACCAATGAAATGTCTGTTCGTCCAGCGCCTTGATCCAGTTCAGACACCCAGAGAGAACCGTGTGCCCCTGTCTGTATTGT
The DNA here is from genome assembly GCF_022379125.1 of Scophthalmus maximus. NCBI lineage: Eukaryota > Metazoa > Chordata > Actinopteri > Pleuronectiformes > Scophthalmidae > Scophthalmus > Scophthalmus maximus. The sequence continues at coordinate 9,839,594 of NC_061534.1, forward strand.
CTGTGCTCTTCATTGCGTTCCCTATTGTCACATCACATTCCTGTGTGAGCTGTGTGTGTGTGTGTGTGTGTGTGTGTGTGTTAGGGGGTGTTAATACCAGATATCCTGCTCTTATTGTCCACCGCCCCAGGTCGACCGCTGCTCAACATGACAGGCTGAAAGAGAACAAAATGGGCCCGTGCCACTGAGCGTGATCACGCGATCGCACGCACGCACACGAGCACACACACGAGCACACACACGCACATCAGCTGCACATATAAAGAGGTATTTAACATTGACGTTTGGAAATTTGATATAAGAAAGATAATTTAGAGAATAATCCATGGAAGGAGAATGTAATGTTTAGGTCGCAATCTATTTATTTTATTGACTTATTTTGACTGAAAAAAGGTTCTAATGGTTCTCCATCAAAATTTGCATTTGCAAAAAAAAATGCATTAAAATAAATTTGATCTGAGACAAAGTATATTGCTGAAATAATAAAGATGTTACTAAGATGTTTTCTAAAGACTTTTTTCTTTTTAATTTACTGAAAAATGATGCATCTGCATCCTTCATAAAATTAAAATAAACATTACAGTGTGAGACCTTACGCCAGGAAATATTGTTATTGCTGCATAACAACACAAAAGGCTGGAACAGCAGGACAAATTAATCACTAGTTCTTGTTGTTATCAAAATTTAAAGATATTTTATTTTTTCCCATAAGAGAAAAAAATACACAGCTTTTTTTGTATTTAAACCCTTCATATGAACAAAATATGTAACAGTGGCAACAACGCCAACAAAATATTAAAAACAACAAAAGTGCAATTAGGAACAAGTTTCTGACACATCCTGTCCCCTACAGTCACTCAGACATGTCCTGTACTACAGCGCCCCCTTATGGTTTACATTTTAAAAGGCACAATTGTTGCCCGGAGTCTTGACATTTCAAATGAAACCAATTTTGTACCATTTTGAGTTTGGTTTTTTTTGATAAAAAGAAAACAAAATAAATTAGGATCAGAAATTTAAGTCACTCAACCACAGAGTGGACAATGGATTCTCCCCTCTAAAGTGAGAGAGTCGGCGAGTTGGGGATTCCCTGAGGTTCATTTTTTGAAAAAGTGCACAAGATAACACAGAAAGGGAAATTGCTGAGATGGATTTTATATTTGACTTTGGGGCTTCCCTGTTTCTGTGCTCGGTGCCCTGCAAACTTTGAAAAACGAAGCCATGCCAGCGGTCCTTTCATCTCCGAGTGACACTATTCAGGCGTCTTTATTCCATCGAGGGACGATGGTCCTGCGATAAGTCCGTCTTTCAGAGATATTGCGTCTGACTTTGATCACGGTCGGAGGAGCGATCTCCAGCTCCAGAGAAGGGCTGGAGTGGGACTTTTTCAGGCCGCCATCATCCTCCGCTTCCTCCCTCACTGAGTTTGCACACACGGCTTTTTTGTCAAACAGGCTCAGCTCTGCGGCGCTCGACACGCCGTTTCCCGTCTTCTCCACCTTCTTCCAGCCCTCAAGCACCTGGATGTAGGTCTCAAAGCGACAAATCTGCAGGAGAACACATGGTTAACTTGTTGGTAATTTTACATTCATATGGGCACATTCTCTCACTCACACCACCTCCTCCTCCACCTCATGCTGAAGGTACTCCGCTCTGACGCGATGCTCCTCCAACTCCTTGGCTCGGGCTTTTCTCCCCTCTGGAGGGTTTTGCTGCAGGTACGACAGGTCTGCCTTGAAGGACTCGAGCATTCCTGTGTGAGACTGCAGCTGACGTTCCTGCACAGGAAGTAGCACGGGGAAACAGATTAAAGCTTTCATGCAAATACACACTTTATGCAAATGGTTGGAAAGTACGGTAGAGCATGGATTGCCAGAATCTTCAGATGGCTAATGAGCATTGTTAACACATTGACTGCTGAAAAAGTTGTTATAATTCAATAAAGAACAATATGTAATACAACTTGTGATTAAAAGGAAATTTAAAGCCTCTAAGAAAGAGACGTGAGAGTGTGTACCAGCGTGTGAGCAGAGTGCGAGGCGGGGAGGATAGGCCTGAAGAACTTCCTCTGTGAGCCGACGGCAGCGGGGAATGGAGGCGAGGAGTGAAGAGCCGAAACCAGGTTGAGGCGACTGATCCACGAGTTCATCTCCACCTTAGATCTGAGCAGGAAACAAACAGGTGCTCTAAAACTGACACAAGCACACACTGTATGTACAGTTTCCCCTCTACTGTGACTTACGAGGCCTGAAAGAGGAAAACCCTCCAATCGGCCGTCTGCAAACGGAAGACGTGCGGCTTCTTGGTGTAGTCGGCTGCCTGCTCGGCCACAGAGTGGTGCACACTCACCACCTCCTCATAAGTTGGCTGATCCCTCCTGTAATCATCCTGACACACACACACACACACACACACACACACACACACACACACACACACACACACACACACACACACACACACACACACACACACACACACACACACACACACACACACACACACACACACACACGGGAAATGACAGAAACGTAATTATAACGGACACAAAAATACATACAAAAGGATTTTCACGTGATAAAACCTGGAGCTGAGTTACTGACCTTCTGTAAGTAAAGAACCATTCCCCTCAGGACTCCGTAGAAAGTCTTCCAGCCTCTTTTCCCCCACGGAGCTGCAACACAGAAACGTTCAGACACAGGTACTAATAACACATCAAAGCCCGCCACAATAAAACACAAAGAAAGGATCAAAATATAGTCCATCGTTATGTTGATGCCGAAGCTTTTTATTGGACAGTGTCCAAGAGAATCCTCAATCACTTGAGAGTTTGTACAATCGTGATTATCACTTTGACTCGTATACTGTCAAACATTAAAACACTTTACAGGATGGGCACCATTTAGAATAAATCATGTTAATCAAACAAACTCAAATTCAATATTAACTATTCCAAAATTAAACGTAGGTTTAAATAAGTAAAACTAAGTTTATTTTCTCTTTTCAAAATAAAAGTTTGGGCAAAATCATAACTGTACCCAAGATAATAGAAAATAGATATTTTCTTGACAAATCCTCCATCACAGGGATCAAACTTCAACGCACACAGCAATCCCCACCTGACACAGGATCTACTCTTGATGTTCTCTTATGTACCAGACGGTCCGAGTTTACCTTTAAAAATCAACCTCAGAGGCAACATGAGCCGGACTCACTGCGTTTGCCGTCAATGTCTGCGTGGAGCTTCCTCTGGAGGAATCCTTCTTTGACCACCGGGGCCTTTTTGTCATGAGGAACATCCTGGAAGGGGTTGGCTTTTAAATGCAACGGTGCCGTGTCTCCTGAATCCTCTTCCGGCAACACAGAGCTCTTCAACTCCTCCTCGTCACTTCAACACACAGGGGGAGAGGTTATTACGTTTGAAAGTAGAACGTTATGTGAGACACAGGAACACTCGACGAGAGGAAACAGATGACGTCGACTGTCCACTTACATGGCCCATTCCAGCGGCTCGCTCTTGATGGAATTATAAAGACTCTAAAATGTAGACGGAGAAGAAAAACTCAAATGACATTTTCATCCACAGGGACTTGACGTTGCTTTGATAAAATGTGTTTTCAGCCAACTTCAATAAAGTCATTACTTTCAGGAGATCCTTGCTGAAGTTTTCACCTTCACTCATCCCATCCAGGTTGGACACGAACTTCGAGGAGGACATGGATTTTCCGGCATGCTGTCGACACGCGCAGGACACGTGAATCAGAAAAACAGTTACATGTCAATTTTTTTTACAATTTCTTTTACGGACATAAATGTCTCACCTGCCCGTGCAAGTCAGTGTTGAGAAGCATTAATGCACACGTCAGAGCCAACGTGGCACCTGAGGATATAAAAAAAACAAGTGATAATGACACATGAATCTCTCACAGTGTGTGAGTACACGCTGCTGCATCTCATCATGACTCTAAAGTAAACAAGTCTCTCACCTGAGGAGGAGAAGGCGTCGGGGTTGCACTGGTGAAAGCGGTAGGCGAAATGCTGCAGCACACGCTCCCTCTCCTGGCTCTCTCCTATCAGCACCACCACTCTCAGAAAAGACCTGAGAGCGAGCGAGAGACGCCGAGAGGGAGTAAGGTTTACAAGGTGTTTTATGAGTTTTGTCAAGAGATATGTCATTGCATGCAGGCGAAGCTCTACGTCGGTGATTCTCACCTCAGGGCTTGATCCAGAGTTTGCCCGGTGAAGTCAAAGAGTTTGAGGTATTCCTCTCCGACGGCGTGACTGAAGTCATTACTGAGCAAAGTGAAGAAAAAAACTGTATGAGCGTTATCGTGAAATGTCAGAATCCATTTTATAATCACCTGAATAAGTATTTATTGTTTTAATCGCCTAACGGGACAACATTCTTTAAAAAGAGCTTTTAAGCTAAACTGGAAGAAAAGGAGGAAAATGTGGTTGTGGACAAAAAGGCATCATGTGACTTCTTGAATATGATGCCTGTAGGCATGTAGAGGAAGTCTGTGACCGTTTCACGCAACTCAAAAAAGTAATTTAATAAATAATTTAAATAAACTTGTAATAAATAGATACCTCACACTTTTATGGTGACCATATGATGACGTCACACACTTATTTTGGATTATTTGTCTAGTGAGCAAACACAGTTTCCATTCATTAACTGATGCTACATTGATATACAATATTAAAAGCCAGTTTTAAATCTGCACGTGTTTTTCAGCGATGCAGCAGAAAATCTTCTGCGGCCAGTTGTGGCTTTAGATGCAGTGCTCCTATCGCCGTCACCTTTCATTCATGAACAAAGAAATATCGGGAAAAAATTGAAAGCGTGCACTCACTCTTTATCCAAGTGCTTCACCACATCCACACGTTGGATCCCGTCCAACTTAAACAGCTGTTCAGCGAGGCGGCTTGCCATCTCTCTGTCCACCTCACCTCCATTCAAATGAGGCACGGCTGTCTCGGGACGCTGGCGTTGCTCTCCGGTCGCCATAACCGTGTGTACATTCCCATCCTCTGAGCCTCTTGGTTCTTCATCCTGATGTGACGTCTCATCCACCGCGGCCACCTGCTCGAACTCAGCCTCAGCAGTCTGCTGTGTGAGCTCAGTCTCCGCAGACAGCTGCTCTCTTACTTCTGACTCATCTGAACTCTCCGACTGCACGAGCTGTTCGGAGAGCCTCGGCTCCGTCGGCCCTGCAACCTCGGGGTCTTCGGCTTCGACACAAACTGTCTGCTCTGACGGAGTAGACTCCTCTACCGTCTGCTCTGCGTTCTCAGGTTGGGCCGACTGTTTCGTCAGTTCTATCTCTGGTGACTCCTCCAGATGCTGTGACCGTCCCAGCAGGTCGGAGTGTTCCTGGATCGGCTCAGGATCTTGTTTCCAGCTCGTTTCCAGCTGCTCACACTCGGGTCGTTCAGGCTGTGGAGAAGTTGTCTGCCCACAATCTTGTTGCTCCAAACAACTTTTCTCCTCCTCTTGTAATTTTTCTACCCCCTCTGCGTTTTCTGCCTCCTGTATTGTTGCTTCTTCATCGTCGTCGTCCACAGCCTCTGGCTGCTCAGGTTCCACGTCATGATCTACATCTTCACACATTTCTGGCTCTTCAGTCCAAACCGTGGGGTCTTCATGTGACGGTTCCAGTATCTCTTCAGTCGCCGAGTCCCAACTCTCCTCCACAAGCTCTGACCGTAGCAGATCAATTAGCTTATCTTGGTTCAGGGTTGGTCCAGTATCATCAGTTTGTAGTGGCTCTGCAGAAACCTCCCTACAAAGTATGGATGAAATACACAATGTAGTCAATGATAAACGTAATTAAAGCATTTACTTTTAGCACACACTTCCTGTTCCCCTTCCCACGATACTCACACATCACTCAGACAGCTCAAAGTCTTCGCCTCTTCACTGTCTTCGGCATAAAACGCGTCTGTCACACTCTGCTCCTCTTCTTCTTCTTCACCTCCCTCCTCGTGAACTTCTTCAGTCTCTCCACTGTTTGCTGAATTTTGCCTCTCCTCTGAGTGTCCCTGTCCAGTCAGCAGAACGCCGGGCCCCTCCTGTTCCTCTTCGAGTTCCGCCTCGTCTTCTGAACTCTCGCTCTCATCAATTGTATCGATCAAGTACACAGTTTCCACAGGAGCTGAGGTCACGTCTGAGTGTCCGTCGTCTTGTTCTGATTCTGTCCCGAGTGCGATTTCTGGAATATTTTTGCAGCTCAAAATCAAATTGACTACAATTAACAGTATTTAAAAAGGTAGCAAGAAAAATAAAGAACATTGTGCAAAGGTGTTGCTCTGTGGTTCGTACCGTGAATGCTGTCAGGCAGCTCGTGTGTTGAACCTTCCTCTTCCTGTGTCGTCGGCTCTGGCACATCTGCGGCATCACATGGCTGGAAATTGCAACACAGACCATCATCGTGAGCATGAGCTGTGCGAGAAAGACTTGTGATCGCCAGTGGCTTTATAAGTAGGTAGCTGCGCTGCAAGCCTCATCTGACAGACACGATGTGCGATCTATCCCTCACACTTCTGCTCGGCCTACTACAGTGACGCAAACATGTGTATTTGAAGACATGAAGACACCACTTGGTGAGAGGGAAACGCAAGAGTGACGGGTTCATGATACAGGAAACTGTATCTAAAGGCGTGTTCACAGACACAGAAATTAATGAAAGCATTACACCTCTTTACATTATCTCTATATATATATATATATAAAAACAGGAAATTACCTCATAACCATTTCCTATCCCCTCAACATTTGAGTTTGGAAGCTGTGAATCAAACCCATCTGGTTCCTCTCTCTCCTCCTTCATGACAAGCTCGGAGCCGTCGTCCTCAGGTTGGCGAAGTGCCGGGGGAGCCGCGTCTAGACTCGTCACGCCACCAGAGTACAGCTCATTGGCCAGGCTCCTGTCGGTCACCAGCGAGGGCTTCTCTGCAAAGGGACCGGGCATGTCCCACTGCACGGTGGCGAAAGAGAGCGTAGCACTGGCACAGGTCATGGGACGAACCGGCCATATTATCTGCTCCCACTGCTCTGCCTCCTCGGGGGTCTCTCGTCCCGTGTCTGGGGACAGATTGAGGTCATCTGTCCCGTGTTCCGGGTTTATCTCCACCTCGGTCTCATCCAAAACAAAGGCCTCCTGTTCTCCATTGATGTACTGATGGTCTATACAGGTCCATGAGTCTTGCTCGGGCTGCTGAAGAACTGAATCTGTACTATGTAGCAGAGAGGAGCACAAGATTTCCTCCTCCATTAGCGTCTCTTTCAATTGCGTAGGGGTTTTTTTTTAGGTTTTGGTGTCTCCTTATCTTCTATACGAAGTTCGCGTGGATGTTCATTTTGTAAGGCTGCACAAGTGTGAAACTCTGAGGCATGTTACAACCTCCAGTGAGTCCAAGCACAGATCTGTGGGGGAGAAAAGAAAGAACCCAATAATGTTAAAAAAATAATAATAATTCAACCACCTCCCCCTAATCTTAAACAGCACAGGAAATGAATCCCTTGAATTTTGGGTCAGACTCATTCGGCTCAAATAAAACCCCTGGTGTTGCACCATAACAGAAACAAAAAACTGTTCTGTTAAAGTGATTCTTCCGTCAACTTTGTGAATGCCACATTTAAAAATAAAAACTTTTTGGGGAACCTCCAGGTCTATGAGCTGTCAGACAGAAGGCCATTCATGGCAGTTCTCTATTTTTGGTTGAAGAGCGATAGTGATGATCAGATATGGTATGCCTTAGATATTTCTATTCATCTGTGAGAAAAAGAGTACATTTAAAACTAAAAAGATCAGCATTCTAAATTAAATACAGTATCCTGACAAATATACTCCGCAGACTCACCACACAATCCAGTGTCCTTTTTATCCCATCCTGATCATTTGCCAAATATTCTCTGTATCTTGACACGGCATTGCACATGTACTGTGCAACAGACTTCCAAGTGAAATGTCTCAAAAGCTTGTTTGCACTTCCTGACCACAGACAGAGAGACCGAAAGACAAAGAGGCAGAGAGATAAAAGTGCATGTGCGGGTGTGTATGTGCGTGTGTGCGTGTGTGTGTGGGGATTAAGAAGCGAGAGGCGGAGGGTGGGGTTGAGGGGTTGTCCTTCGTAAAGCAGTTTAACTGTCTGCTTAGCATGTTTATCATTTTATCATTGTGCTGCTCTGTGACCCTGGCTGATGGATAAACTACAGTCTAAACTTGTGGTCGCCACCCGTTGTCAACACAAACCAAGGGCATCTTTTCCCAGCAACAGCAAGTGAACAGTTGAAGCATCATTCATCAAATCGTATTTTGTTTCTGTTCTCTACTTCATTTTTAGGTTTGATCTCAACTTCTTCCTCTCTCTGTCACACATCTTATTTTTTCTATTCACGTCATGCAGCCAACATCCGGGACAGACTTTGACCACAAATTTCCTGTGTGGGTGCTTATTTCTCAGTTCCTGTGAGGGTGCAACAAGTGCTTTGGTTAATGTACGAGAGCTAACCAAGATTAGGAAAGAGGATCATCTGCAAATGACACAGAAACAAAATGAGTGGAGATACAGAAAGTTTGCAAACTGAAAATTGTAGATGCGAAATTGTCTCTCATGATGATTTCAAGCGAGAAACTGAAAATTAAATTATTTGGGGCATTCCAGCATAATTCAGTATACAGATGATGATCCCTTGTTTCACCTTATAACACAGTTAATCTTCTGTGTGTGTGTGTGTGTGTGTGTGTGTGTGTGTGTGTGTGTGTGTGTGTGTGTGTGTGTGATGGTGTATTTAGCAGCGTTGTTGGGAACAAAAACTGTAGCTGTCTGCTTCATGACAGTGGTCTGCAGTAAGAAACATTTTCAGCCTCTTGAAAGAAAGAAAGAAGAATAAATTGGATTATACTGTCAAGCAAATATTTAGTTTGCCCAAAATTAATTAAGGGCAAAGTTGCCTACTCGCATGGGAAGTTTACTCAGGGAGAGGATGATGAGCACATTAAAGTGCATATATATAAAATTAAATCATGCCACAGAGGACAAAATAAAAGGAGGAGCAAAGCCACTATGGGTAAAGTGAGAGTTGTGGAACAACCTATTATGTATGTGCAATAACATAATTTGTCTAAATACCACCTAGAATTTCATTCATTACCACCAGTGACCATGGCCCAAACATAAACTTAAACATCTGAACATTTTCAAACCTCAAAGAGCAAAAAAAACCACACAAAATAGAACAACCCGTCATTAGGAGGAATCTTTTCGACTGTGAAGCATGACTTACCCCCTCCAGGCTCTTTAAAGCAGCATCATGTGATCAGCCAGCTTGTGAGGTTTTAAGTCAAGTCTTGTGTGAGGGGAAGGCTCACCAGTGTGATATACTGGGTTTATACTGCTGTGCCTTGACAGATAAAGTCACACATATACACACAGGCGCATACAAAATACCCCTCAGCGGATTTTGTCTGAACCTGCTCCACACAACAAACCAGCCACACATCCACTCTTTTAAAACCAGGCCTCTCTTAGTCTGTGGTGTCGCGTTAAGATGCATGCAAAGTCGCAAGTCCTAGTCTGGACCTCCTCCTCCTCCTTCTTCTTCTTCTTCATGCTTCCTGTCCATTTTGGAGAAATCCTGATCAGGCTTCCGTCTCTTTCCGTCCCGTTCGCCTGTCAGCAGTTGTGGCTGGAGGAGGAGGAGGAGGGGGGTGAAAGGGGGAGAGGTTATAGGAGAATGAGAAGGAGAAAGCAGCTGAGCGGCAACAAGGAGGAAGAGAGAGGTACGCTGCCATTTGCAGATGACTCAAGAGCTCGGAGACACCTGAGAGGCCCGGGTCCACGCCCACAGCCCCGAAGGCATGCGAGCAGACATACATACATACAGCACAGTACAGGTTTGGTGAGGGGAGTGGCTCAGCTCCATTCCTGCAGATGACACAAGGAACAATGTGGCAAAACCAGAAGGAGGCCAGACTCAACGTGCACACATGCTGAGTGGATGTGGACAGACGTGTCTGATTTAACACTAGTGACACAGACAGGCCTGTGTCTCCACAGTGCAGCCGTGGAGACCTGGTTAGTTCACACAGTAGCCCCTGGTCAACACAAGGTTAACCTAAAACAACAAGACAAGATAAGACAATATGAAAAAGATAATAGTTATAATACTTAACAGTTTAAGCCTTTAGCATATGCACAACCAACATTACTCGCACGATTAGCGTCGGTTACAAAACCCATTATTAGCGTCGTTAGCAGCGACACATAGCAATATGTTTAGCTAAACTAGCTTAGCATTTTACAAACAAATTATTAGTATTAGCACTTCTGTTGACGTTGTGGCCTGAGGCTATGGTTGTTAGCCTCAACGTACTAACTAGCACCGTCGCTGATTATAGAAGCCATTAGTATGACGTTACGTCGTAGCTCATTACATATTAAGCATCATTAGCCTTAGTATTATTGTAATTGAACTGTTGACAGGGACATGTTAGCATGGTTAGCATTCAGTTGATATTAAAATTAAAACAGTAGCGTTACCCATCACTTATGTGAGCGTCCGTGTTAGTGGTTGCAGTAGCTGACTCAGTAGTAGTGTGCTAGTAGTAACATTAGTACTAACTTAATAGTGCTGCTGTGTTTTTTTCAGTTTGTTATTTAAACACTAATATCACCGCGGTCATTAAACGTGAACAGTGTCTGGGTGACGCCTGCTGTGCTATGACGAGGCCCCCGCTACTGCGGCGACTCCCCTCCACACCGCCGGGGGGCGCTGTGGGCCTGAGCGGTGTCGGCAAAAACAGGGGAAAAAAACTCTCCTCTCCGTCACTCTCCTGCGCCTGACCCTGCTTTGTTTGTTCCGCACACGGCAGCAGCAGCAGGGCTGGACACACACACACCCACCCCTTAGAGTGTGTGTGTGTGTGTGTGTGTGTGTGTGTGTGTGTGTTTTTTAAATGCTCCAGATACTTTCAACCGTGTACGATCGCGCCCAGTCACCCCCAGCCGCAGCCGCTCGGTCTGCCATGGCCCAGTCGGGGGACCTGAAGACCTTCCTGGAGTCGTCTCTCAACGAGATCTTCAGAGCCACCGTGAGCGACATCCTGGACTCGGTGGACCGGACCCTGTCCGAGTACCAGGGCACGATACACAGGATGGAGGCGGAGAACGAGGGCCTGAAGCGGCTGCTGCTGCTCGCGCAGAAGGGCAGGGAGACTGCAGGCAGGGGTACGGTCGGTGAAATACCGGAGGGAGCAGCGTCATGCAGCCACTAACCTTTTGTCCGAGCTCGTCCTGCAGACTCAGCCGACTGGGCTGCTGCAATTCCCCCCATCCAGACATAAACACAGGGCTGCAGAACCACAGTAAACAGACAGCGAGCAGATGTAAACAACGCTGCACGCTCTCAAAACGGGGCTATGACAAACAAATTAGTGAGTCGATTAGTCAATTGATTGGTTGATCAACTGGCAACCATTTTATTTGACATTCAATTAATCGGATCAGTTGCCAATAACAGATCCAGCTTCTGGAATATTTTATGCTTTTTTTTTTTAAGTTTGCAGATGTTGATCAGATAAAACAAGCATTTTGAATATAGGCATGGTCTGTGAGGAATTGTAACCTTGAATCAAGTGAGAGATGTTGGAACTTAATAGCTGCAAGTCAGAGAAAAAAGCAATATACGATATACAATTAAAAATGTAATACAATTGCTACTACTACGAATAATAATAATTAGAATATGTGGAGACAAAAATGTTTAAAAGGACAGTGAGTGTTTGGTTTATGTTTGTCAGGTGATCCGAATCATTACTTAAAATTACTACCTATGTTGTTCTGTATCTGCTGGATGTATAAATAATCAGAAATAATTTGATATGTCAGTGTTTTCAGCTCGCTTGCTCGACCCAGTAGCCAAAAACAATCAGTGACTGTATCTAAAATGATCCTACATTCAAGTCACTTGTTGATTTTCACAATGTCATTCAGTGACTGTTTGAAAAGTATTGTTTTTAATTACAATTGAAGACATGAATGACTCAAAGTCACCGTCTAGAATATTTTGTTCATCATTTTGACCTTTCATTTTTTACAGATATACTACTTGAACAAGACGCCACCGAAAATGCCTCCGAATGGAACAGTCGTCCGATCAGCTCCACCCAGTTCAAGATGTCCATATGCAGCAGTGACAAGAAGAGCTGCAGGAGGAAGCATAAAGACAAGATGAGGGAGAGCATATCCTTGCCCTCCTGTTTTCTTCAGACAAATCACATAGTAGAACAACCATGTGTCAACACGACGGAGGTAAGTATGTCCACAGAAAATGACTTGATGTGCGTGAAAACCGAGCCTGGCCTGGAGGAAAACTGTGCTATTGACCTCTCCCAGCCGCCAACGCTTCTCAATCTGACGACGATGCCAGTGAAAAATGAGAGCATGGAGGTCAGTTGTGACAGTCAAAATGCGTATGCACCTCTGCTGCCACCTTCAGGCACCGAACAACAGTCCAAGGGCAGTGACTGTGACTTTAAAGTCACCATTGTTTCTGACAGCTACATGCAGGATGGACACTTCATTAAGACAGAGGAGGAGGAGGTGGAGGAGGAGCAGAAAGTGGTGTTGCAGAATAGCAATGATGACTCTTTCTACAAGCAAGAGTTGAAGCATGTCTTGCAAAATTCCCCCGAATCACTTGGAGATCCTGAGGGAGAGAGCAGCCAGGTTCTAGAGCCAGAAGGTGAGACGCACGATGAAAACAATTCCCCCGCTGTTCCTGCAGAGGAGTTACCAGAGAACAACGACAACTTCTTGCGCTGTCCCACCTGTCCCAAAACCTTCAGTCGGGCAACCTCGCTCAACACCCACATCAAGACTCACAGCGCTGAGAAGGTCCACAGCTGCAGCTACTGCGGTAAACGCTTCGGCCGGGCGGACCTGCTCAAATCCCACAAACGCACCCACACGGGAGAAAGACCCTACTGCTGCACCGTCTGCAGCAAAACGTACGCCCATCCCAGTCAGCTCAGGATACACAAACGCATTCACACCGGAGAGAAACCGTATTGCTGCTCGCACTGTGGGAAGCGCTTCAACGAGCACAACCAGCTCAAGGTCCACTTGCGGACGCACACAGGGGAGAGGCCTTACAGCTGCCAGGAGTGCGGCAAAACGTTCAGCAACGCGGGAAACCTGCGCATACACGAGAGGATCCACACCGGGGAGAAGCCGTACTGCTGTGCCCAGTGTGGGAAGAGGTTCAACGGCCTGGGCGACCTCAAAACCCATTACCGGATTCACACCGGAGAGAGGCCCTACAGCTGCGAGCTGTGTAAGAAGACCTTCAGCCAGGCGGGCCACCTCACCATACACATGCGGATGCACACAGGGGAGAGGCCGTACAGCTGCAACGAGTGCGGCAAGAAGTTCACGGTGGCCAGCAGCCTTAAACTGCACCAGAGGACCCACACGGGAGAGAAAGAGTACAGCTGCACGTACTGCAGCAAGAGCTTCAGCAGGTCGGGACACCTGAAGAGGCACGAGCTGGTCCACACCAAAGAGAAGGTGTTCCTCTGCAGCCAGTGTGGCAAGACTTACACGGACCAGTCCTCCCTGAAGAAGCATTTGAAGATGCATGCGGCAAAGGAGCAGAAGGTTCCGAGCGAGGGAAGCAACAGCGAGCCCGAAACGAACCCACTCCGACCGTCGGCCTCCGAGACGCTTTCAGACACTGATAAAACCGAAGCAGTCGATTGATATAAACGCCGAGATCCAAAGCTTTGAACCACATCAGACTGCTTACATGATGGAGGTAAAGACACTGGACAAGAGATTGAACAAACACCGACATCAGCTGTGTGACAAGTGACAGGTTCACCAGTTTGCGAGCTTATCAGACACCAGAACAATACGCTGCAGTTTGTAATGTTATGCTTTTTTTTAAATTTAGCTGGAACCACTGTGGCCTCCGTCGCTCTGAACACAGTCTAAGGCTGCGTTATTTTACTGTCTTAACACGGACATTGTATTTCACACTATTTACTGTGATCTTCTTGAAAAAAAAGAAAATGGCTGCTGCTCTGAGTTGTAAAATCCTGTCTAAGAAGATTACACACTGTCGTGTAGCAAGTAAGTGTCTGATCATCCTTCAAACTTATTTATCCGTTAACCAATCTGGACGATACCTGTGATGAAACTCGACGATACACTCCATACAGTGCTGTTTGAACACGGGACTAAATATTTAGCAATACTGTATAATCAATTATTTAATTTTGATTTTGGCAGAAAACAGGACCCTTAAAAAAAATTTAAATGCTCGCTGTATGTTACCAAAATGTTGGTAGGCTATGTGTTTACAAAATGCTTTATAGAATTATTGATGATTGATTGCAATGTCTTTTAAGTGGGCGGGGTTATGTCCATCCACCTCGCTGAAATGTTCCCACAAAGTTGATTAAAGAAATAATCAGTTGTTGAAGATGCTTCTACACACACACTTATATACTTGGTAGCCAGCGAGTTAGAAACTTGTACTGCTCAGTGATTTAAGGTGACAGTTAATATAATGCTGTATATAGCTTTAACTATACAGTCAGAAGTCTGATCCATTGACCTGACGAGAATGTATTTGTGTAATAATGTCGCTGCAAATATTCAGTTTCGATCGAACAACTTTTAGTGGTCAATTAATAACTGTTTTCTTAGCTGATCTCAAAAAATGTCAAACTTCTCGTCGCTTTAGGCTTTTCACTGTAACACCGGGACACGTCTCTTACCATGAATAATGTACAACTGACGCAGGAGTAAAAATTTCATGTTCACGATCATAGAACTGTTGTTTATCATGGCAACTGGTTGATAATCCCTGGCACAGCAATGTATTTATTACCAGGAATTTATTGTGATTGACTTTTGTGTGATTTGTGTCTAAATTAAAGAGAAACATTAATCAAAACACAGTGGACTTACAGGTCTGGTTTTATTTTACATGAAATTCAATATGCAGTAAATTCACTAAGTAAACATTATATATATATACTGTATATATTTGGAGCACCCAGGAAATCAAGAACAAAAGTGAATCCATAAGTGACAGTGCATAATTCAGTGTCTCTATTCACTGAGGCAAATGAAAATTGAGGCTGTAATTTCACACGCGCACACAAACAAACACGTGTGGACACAGAGGTTTAGGTTCTCGCCTGTTGAACAAAGTGATGTAAAGTATGATTGTCCTGTCAGAAATTTGGGAAATATATGCAGTGAGTTTTGAAAAGGCTATCTATCTATATTCTGTGTTTTCCTCCTGATTATCTGGTCTCAGATATAATTGGAGTCAGTGGGAAGGAGGCTGTTCCTGTTGCTCAGAGACTTGTTGTTCAAAGTCGACATTGTGTCAAAGAAAAAAAATATGCTTATAATTTGGAGACCAAAAATTATGTGGTAAGTGAACTTTGTGAAGTTTAAATGAGTCAATTTGCAAGTTCAAGATAACAGAAAAATTGTCGAAAAAAACTTCAGATACCATCCGTAAAGCATCTGAAGTGCATTATCTGAAGAAGCTGCATACAAAAAACATGATGGTGAAGTAGCGGAAAGCTGGACATTGAAATAAAATCCCTTTGAAAAGTGAAATTTATTTACAGGTATTTTCTTTAATATTAGACAGATGAAGGTTTAAATGGTTTTAATGGAAAGAAATCGGTCTCCGTTATGTGAACGAGTGATAACAAATCAGCCACTGAGGTCCACGCTGAACAAGACACCTTGACTGAAATTCCAAACAATGCGAGACTATGCTGAAGACGTACTGTACATGTATCATACGTGTAGAAAAAGTGAAAAGGGATGTAAAATTGCACGCATTCCTATCGCTTAGGGTGTCAGACAAACGGGATGGATTTGTCTAGAATATGATGTATAAATTGTGTTATAAATAGCTGAACAGCTGAAGTAGCTGCAATTCTAACCTGCCCCCATAGACGACCACAATAAATCTGATCTGTCAGAAAAAAGCATAAAACGTAAACTGCAACTTTACAAGCTATCAAAAAGCTGAACGCAAATGTTAACCATTTTAAAGCTCAAAAGTTTCTTTCTGAAGTGATTCAATTTCATAGTTGAATATTTTGCAAAGTATGACATTTATCTAAAAAACAGAATTAATCCAATAGTTTCCTAGTTGAGTCAATCAATTTTCTCTATATCTGATAAAGCAAGAACATAATCTATTCTCTTGTATTTCACCGTATCAGCATATTCATATTACAATCAACAACTTTTGCAACTTGTCCCTATTGGACATGAGTCGTGCTTGTGCGACAACAGTCGAGGCTCCGCGGCATCTTCTCCTTGGAGAGGTAGAGCATGGGCTGAATGGTGCTGCTGAAGTCCATCAGGCCAAAGGCGAGATAGTGAATATAGCAACTGAACACGTCGGCAGAGAAGTAGTCCTGGAACGGGAACAGTGCCACGGGCGGGAAGTAGTTGAACACGATGATGGCCAGGATGATGAGGACCATCTTGAAGGCCCTCTTCTTCACGGGGTGCTTCTCGTCTCGGCCGGGCCCGGACTGCCGCAGCACCCAGAGAATAGTGATGTTGCAGAAGACCATGAAGGCGAACGCCGTCAGGATCATCGCCGTGAAGACCTTCTCAAAGTGGGCAATGTTGCCCACGCATTTAGCGGCGGCGTAGGCCAGAGTGATCAGCCAGACCGCCATGGCCAGGACTGCTCTGTGCTGGCGGTCCTTGAGCTCGGTGAAGGTGATGGGGTGGACCACGGCCACGTACCGGTCCAGGCAGATGCAGGATAGGAACAGCGGCGAGGAGTCTTTGATGCCGTAGAAGAAGCGCAGGACGTACCAGGTGCTGCTGGTGGTGAGGAAGACGATGTTGGCCAGCTCCAGAGGAGGGATGAGACAGAAGAGCATGTCCAAAACCGCCAGGTGAAGGATGAAGATATCTGAGGTGGACGAATCGCCCTTGTTCTTGTGGATGAGCCACAGCACCGTGAGGTTGGCCGGGATGCCCAGGAACATGTTGATGAACTGCAGGCCCAAGTACCAAATGATGACGGTGGGCATGTCTTTGCAATGCTCGTAGACCGTCTGTTGAGGGGTAACGTTGAGGGGTCTGTGAGAGACCAAGAGCACAGAGGAGTTGATGTAAAAGACCTCCATGACCGCCGGATCACAACAGAGTCTTCAGAAGACAAACCAGAGGAACAGGGATCTGTCAGAGAAACACACGAGGGCAATCAACACTGAATTAGAAAGAAAGATGATGGGTAAAATAATCAATGTTAAAAATAAGTAATAATGTTGCTCTGAAATTGTTTTTCTTATCAACTAAAACTAAAATACTTCAGTTGGTAACACACAAATGAATTAAGTTTAACTTAAAGTTAACAAGTTAAGACAATAAATAACATTAAGTTGAACAAACTTAATTCATTTGTGTGTGTTACGAATTTAAGTAATTTATTAAAAGTTGGTAAGCAATTTGGGGGCGGCTGAATTAAAGTGCCAGTAGTCAAGAGATGGCAGGAAATGAAGTGAAAGTTCTTTCACTTCAACACCCCAATGGTTGAAATACATGTCAGCAATTTAATATCAAATGCTTTTATGAAATTAAGAATTTTCTTTTTTTTAAATTTAATCTATTTGCTCAATAAGTGTGACTTCATTTAAAAACACTTTATTCCCTTTTTTCTATAAAGGACAAAAAACTGTACTCAGGTCTCATGTGATGGCGTCAAAAGCCAAAAGGTTTGGGAAACGACTGTTGTATGTCTGTAGTAATATACTTTAATGTTATATAATATATACTTTAATGTTCGAATTAGTAGAACAATGTTCTATTGTTATTGTGATATTACCGATCACCTTCATGTCATATTATACTTATCTACTCTATTTTCCATGTTATTTTAATGTAGATTTTCACCAGTGCAGATTAAAACCAACAGTCGTTGAAGATTGAATGCAATAAACTCTTATCAGGCATCGCACCTTTATTCTGCAAAATTAACTTTTCTGTAAAAGCGTATTGATAACGATAGACTACAATAACTATACAGCATGCTTTCTTTGAAAAATTCATTTAAATAACCTTTGTGTACGAGTTAATGCAGTGGGTCAGAAAATAGAAAAGACAAACATGATGCTGGTTTTCCATTAAAAGAAAAAACTAAAAAGAAAAAATCTCAACTTATTTCTATGCAGGGATGTTTGGTAAATGAAGCCTCTTACCTTGAAATTTTATTTTTGACTTTTACCAAATTGATCTCCTTTGGCCTCAGCTGACAAAAGTTTCACCGTCTCCACACAGACTTTGCACTCAGCCTCGCAGCGCGGTAAGGGGCCACACGTTTTGAATGTGGCTTTAAACGGCCTCGCAGACTTGTTTGCCTGCATGTTTCCACCAGGTCAACAAGCAGCATATCACGCTATCTCTGTATCGAAGGGTGACATGTAAATGTGCACCCTGAATGCAAACACAACCTCGTCTCCTGCGGAACATATGGACTAATTAAGTCCGTGCTCCCACAGTATTGCCACAGTGAAAGATCTGAAGGGGCGACTGAATAACTCACCCAATACAGAGGACAAACATGTTAGATTGCAGTGTTTGTATTCAGATGGAGATGTCAGAAGATTTTTAATGCCAAATGACACTCACCTGTTCTGTTGGAAGCAGCTCCACCCTCCCAATGTGAATGGCGGTCCCCTCTCTCCGACTAATCCTTGTGCACCGTGTCCGTCCCAGTGTGAGCAAACACGGAGCCCTCAACCTTAAAATGAATGGAAAAGAAAAACATCTTTTGGAAAATGACCCAACACTTCAGGGATCCCGCTCCGTCCGATCATCCAATCACAGTGTTGAGGCGAGGGTGTGGCAGCTGAAGATCCTTGTTAGGCGCCTGTACACCCGTCGCTCCTTTGAAATTAAAGAAATGAAACTATCATAAAACACTGAGGAGGACTGTCACTTGAGTGGTGTGAAAGTGTAAAAGTGATTTGAGCTTATTCAAAATAAAAAAATAAAGGTTTGTGTGGAGGATGTGTGGAGGATCATCCATTCACACCTATTGGCAGTGATGCAACAAACCGATGGCGCCTGACTGGAAAAATCGTCAGTAAACAACTGATGCAACAGTCCAGAAAATCACTTCTGATTCAATTCAGTGTAACGATGAGTAACATGTTACGTGAGGCTGACGCGTCTCGCGGCCTGATGTCTGTCGGTGGGTTTGGGTTTTGTCGCCCGATTGGCAGAACAGGGACTGGAAACTACACTAATGACCTTGTTACTGTTATGTGTGTGTTTGTCATCTTCACACCGTCTGCTGTTTTTGTGAGTTTCCACCTTTTAGTTTGTTCATTCGTAAGTCAGCGGCGAGGCTGATGCGTAGATCAGACTCATTCTACAGCACGAAAAAATAATGTTGACCCGGTCACGAATGAACATACTACAGTATGTTGTGTGTTTGACCAGCCTGGCAGGCCGTCTGTTGAAACTCGACCCAGGTTTGTTAACTTGTGTGTGTCTCTCTATCTGAACCTGTTTGTCCTAGTGTCAGGTTCTCAGGATGTGTGTTTCCCTCCTATGAGGTAGAAGAGTCTCACAGGTTTGCTAAATTCTGCATCAGAGCAGAAAACACACACTGCAGCAGCAGCAGCACACATCTACGACTGTGCCACAAGGCCCATTTCAGATATTCAAGCTTCTTGGATGTGTAACTTCTCATCCCGGGTGTTTTCAATTAACACGATATTTGAAGAGAAGTATAATGAATTTATTTGCCCACCACAAATTCTAATACAAAGATTCAAATGGTCATTTGTCTCATTATGGGGAACCGCGTTAGCTCGTCTTCCTCCTGCATAGACCACCAGTCAGTTGTGCAAAGACACAAATTAGAGGAAAGTCTTTTAAGCAGCTTTATCATGAGATTTGGATCAAACTATAGTCCTGTCATATTGTCGAGTCATTGGTAGGAAGGATACAGCTACACTATAAATAAAATACTGACAGTGAGGTGAAAGGATGGGAGGAAGTTAAGCTTAACAACACTACAAATTCATTAAACTATATTTACTGAGCATAAACGTTCTTATCTGATTGCAGTTAGTACAAACACACTGTACACGGGAGATTTTCAAAGGATGAGGACGGATTTAAAGAAAGATGGAAAACATATTCAACATTTGCTAATGTCATTCGTGATCCTCCGCATTATGAGGACAAAGAAGCTTGCAGAAAACGTGAAGGCCCTGACAACCCATTTTCTTGATCATTTATTTTGTTTCCATGGCACTGTTTCTGTTCAGCAGTTTGAAGTGGGTGGGGCTCAGTTGTGAAAATGGTGATGTCATACGGTCTCAAACATGACAAAGGGTTTAGCAACATTTGAATCAGAATTATAACTTTTTGCACTTATCAGGATCAGTGTATCAGAATCAGACGAGAGTCGCTCCGTTGATTGTTCACGCTCAGTCACGTCTGATAAAACCATTTCTTTACTTCTAATTTAAAAAAAAAAAGTTAAATAGGAGGGATAAAATAAAGTTTTACTGAAACTTTCCTCCTTCAGCAGATGGAAACACTTTGTCAGACAACAGACATACTGTAGATCATTCTGCACAGTGAGGGTTAGAAACAGTGTCTGAGCCCAATTAATGGGAAAGTTGTCTCATACTTTTGGACTCCACTTAATAAAAACTGTCACAAAAACAGCTCAAAACCAGTCATGTTCATGAGAATGTGGAAAAAAAATAAGAGAAGTAAACGACAGACTGAGTTAAAGTTTTTGTCAAAGGCAATGATGTGGTTAAGAGAAAAAGAGAAAGATGAAAACTTAAATTAAAAATATCAGATTGAACAATGCAGGAAGTCTCTATGGAGTAAATTGGATTTGTTTCAGAGCAAAACATTTTTTAAGGATACTACAAAGAATCACAGAACCAGAGTCAGCATTGTTTGCTGGTATTTATTTATTTATTTATTTTACATTTCATCAGAGATTCACTCACACACAATGAAGTTTGAGCAGCAAGAAACGTACAATCAAACAAGTGGGATACATAAATCGACAGTATAGAACTATGTTATATGCAGACATCCCTGCAGAACCATACAGATCCTTTATAAAGCTACCGCCACCCACTACCTAAATATTTATCTTGTAAACTTGTGGATGGTTGAAAGGTTTTCTTTTTCAGTTTAGTCTAAAGTCAACAGTTTCCCAGCTGAACCTGGTAAGTGGACACTTACAAGTACAATTTTTTTTTTACATCTGTCAAACAAAAATCTCTTCAGATGTTAAATATTTCTTAGCTGAAAATATGATCCATGTGAAGGATATACTGTAAAGACATCGGATGCAGCATTGACAGTTTTGTTTTGTTCGTTTTCTTCAGTTTCGTTGCCGACATCTCATCAGAACGTCGCCCACACATCTCCGACACATTCGCCGTCCAGCGTGTTTGTTCTTCTCAGCTCTCTTCCACGTGCAAACTTCTCTCATCTCTGTCTCTGCCGCAACATCTCGCTGGTTTGTAAACCGTCCTCCCATCTCTTGTTTCAAACTAAAAAAAAATCTCAAAACTCGTGAAAGGTTATACCATTTAACATGCTATTACAAAACACAGTAAAATCCTGTTCGTCGCCGTTTCCCCTCCTTGTTTGAAACTTAAAAACCAAAAAAGCAAAGTGTCAGGTAAACATTATTATTCATTTACATTAAAAGGAAGGGGATACTGAACGACAAGGGTGAAGTGTACCTCATAATGACCGAGCTCAAGTGCCAAACTTAAAAAGTATTTTAACGAAAATGGAACCGATAGGTCACAGCACGCAGATGCAGCTTTATTTTTCATATTAAACTGTAAGAATATGGCATTTTATTCCAACAAAAACCATTCCCCCATTGTCCAATTCATTCTTTGGACCGCTAAGTTAAAAGTTTTTATTGCTGCCTGTTCAGTCAAGCAGCAGAAGAAAGACAACAATCTTTTGGGAGTGGGACTGGAGATCTTGCAGATGCAAGAAAAGGAAATGGAGTGATGGGGTTTTTTTGCAGTCTTTTCAGCTTAGTGGGTGCAGGGAGTGGGAAGGCAGCAAGTAAAAGAGTCTTTCGACTCTTGGGAGTGTTCACATCTAGGTAGTGCATGTGTTAGGTTGGGGTGCAGCAGTGACATTTTGCAGTCAAGGGTTTCGGCGTGTCCTGGCTAAAGGTGCGTCACTGCCACAAGTGGTCAGTCGGGTAAACAAAGAGTCGGCTTCAGTACTTATAAAAGTACGTCGACGTTGCGTCGCCGTGTTGTGTTGTTGGGTGGAGTGTCACTGTTTTCAGATGAAGGTGGAGTCCATGGTGCTGGTGTCTTGTGCACTGCGGGCTCGGGCCTCAAAAAGCTGTTTTATCAATGCTGACTTCTCCTGTTCCAGCTGGGCGATCCGCTCACTCTTCTCCGTCACCTCCTTGATGGAAAAATAGGGGGGAAAAGATGGAGTGAGTGTCACGCATTCTCCTAAAAAGGCTACCGTGACTTCGATCTACTGGCGGGTTTCTGGACGGTGTTGAACCTGTGTGAGGAGTCGGTTCTGGTCCTTCAGCCTCAGGATGGCCTGTGGAGGAGCTGGAGCCAGAGGCTGGGAGTTCGCTGAGAGCGCTTCAGTGTGAGCGCCGCTGGCAGGAAACGACTGCTGGGAAACAAAGATGAACTGGTGATGATGAAAGGCAAAACCCCAGATATATATACAGTTTCATCTTTTGCAGAAGTGGCTTTGTCACACAGTAATTTACATATTTAATATAACCAACTTCCCATAACCCCAAATTCAAGACTTCCTCTTGAAGACATCTGAAGGTATGTTTGACTAATCACTGCTCATATTAATTTCAGTTTTTATTCCTGAAAATATTATATAATCCCCCCTAAGTTACACACACATGTATTTAAAAAACGCCCTGAACGGTTTTGTGAGTTGCAAACATTCACCCCGTGTTGACTCGAGAGGCGACTTTTAAGATGTGCTTCCTTGTTCACAGAGAGTCTGGTTGGTTCGGATTTACACCTTGAGGCTTAAAGACCCAAGTTTCCCCATGAGACATTTTCAAAGTTTCCAAATCCCTGCAGAAAATTGTAAATTATATTTTGCATCTACACATCCTGAGACACTGAAGAATGCTTGACCGGACCTAAATCCCTGTGTTACCAGAACAAAAGTAGAAATGTCCATGGGCAGATAACACTCACCATCCCAGTGCAGGAAATGAGGTCATTAAGGCAGTGGTTGACTTCCTGCAGTTTGGGAATGAGAACATTCATGCGACTCTGATTGGCTTCTGTGAAGAAATCCTAAGAGGAGAGAAAACAGAGAGTCAATTAATTCAATAACATATTTAAAATAATAGGTATATAAAAATAACAGGTATGTATTTTTCAAATAAACAGATAAGAAGATATTCTTCTTCATCTTCCTGTACATAAGAATTTCACTATACAAAGTCTGTCTCCTCTTCTACACACATGATTTCAAACTGTTTGATGGCAGGAAATATGTTTTAGGAAAACTATGAAACTCTATGAAGCACTTTGACTCAAACTCTGAAACTTTGTGTTTATCCTGAGTATAAAATCTCACAAAACATATTTGTACAGTTGTAGATTTATATACACACAGTATGCACTATATTTTGTACTGGATATTGGAACCTGAACAAGAAATCTGGCAGTATGAGCCTTTCACAGATATATTGAAATCTGCGTTTGCTAATAAATGCTGACAAGAAAACCTTTATTTTACAGAATATACAATGCAGAAAAGATGTGAATTTATGTTTACATTTTGCTTTTTTTATATTCTCTCTCTCTCTCTCTCTCTCTCTCTCTATAGAGAGAGAGAGAGAGAGAGAAAATTGACTGCACATTTAGCCATCTAGATAGAGAAGTATAGTGTTCTCTCAGATGCTTACTCTGTTTGCATTAGATATGCGACACGTACAAGAATCGAACTCACGTGCCCTGTTTTTCATGCAGCCGTTTTAACCAGGTGCAGAGAGAGAGAGAGAGAGAGAGAGAGAGAAAGAAATAGCAGCGTTTGAACTGACCGTGCAGTGGGAGCTCTGGCCGACCTGCCGCTGTCTCTCGGTGACATTGTGGATTTGGCCCTGGTACCAGTCCCGGGCCCGCTCCACCACTTCCAGGCCCGCCAGCAGGGAGTCCTTCTCCTGCTCCAGCTCCTTCATTTGCTTCAACTGTGCGAGTTGAAAGTTAAAAAAAAGGATGGAAGGTCGAAGGAACGTGAAAAGAGAGGGCAGGCAGGAGGGGGTGAAATGGTCGGAGGAGGAAGGAGAGAAATTCTATTCAGAACAGACCACAACAACAAAACACCTCACAGAAAACATGTCCCATGTCGTCACTGAGGGAGCGCTCGGATTTCTGCCAAGTTTAAATCTAATCGATGAAAGTGGGCTGCCAGCAGTCGGCGTGGTAGAAAGACTCCCATCTTTTCACAAGGGCATCTGCAACAAACTCTTTTGTGCCGATGGAGACAATGGCGCCATACCGATCGCAGCGCACTCACTCCCATCCTGAACAATGTTTAGAGGAGCAATCAGTCCAGCGCCATGGCAACTGCACAGCAACGTAAGAATGGGGTAAACAGCGGACCCACTTCAACTATGGCCACCCCAGTGCGTGTGCGTGTGCGTGTGTGTGTGTGTGCACCCCAGCAAGGCTGCATTTAGTTGTGCTGACCAGGCCGTCCATGGGACACAGTGCAGGCCTCATTGCTGGCATTCAGCCACCTGGTCTGTCATCTTTCTCCCCCCCCCCACTGTGTAGCTCACTACATTCCTCTGATCATCGCTCACACCCCAGGATACATGTTGCAAACAAACAGAGGGCGATGGATTTAAGACGCCAACCTCAAATCCTGTTTGACACACACTTGTGTTCTTTCCTCATAAAGCCTGACGAGAGGGAGAAAACAGAGGGAAGGGGGTTCGGAGGAGGAGGAGGGAGGGGGGATTGGGGCTCCGTGTCTAGAATGAGGCATGACCCAGTGTCAGGCTGAATGAATGTGTGAGGGCCACGGGCAGAAAAAGAACAGAAAAAGTAAAGGAGCAGAGAAGAGAAAATATACAGAGAGAGAGAGAGAGAGAGAGAGAGAGAGAGAGAGAGGGAGCGGAGCAGGAAATGGCTGAAAGGTTATGGAAAACTCTTTGCATGTATGTTTGTGAGGGCTGAGTGAGCGGGCGTGAATACACACAGCAGCACACGTACAATAACATGACACACGCCGTTCTGTAGCCCAAAACACAAAGAGCAACGTAACTGCCTTTCAAATTCATAAACAAAGCTCCACAATACAACAGCAGGTCGGGAGCAACAAAACAAGGAAGGTTGGACAGTTTGAGGCTGCAGATATCAAATATTTACACAGATCAGTCTGTCGACTCTTTTTCTAATTGTTTAACGTATAAAATGAGAGAAATGCCACGGCGATGTCTCTCAAATTGCAAGTTTTATCCAAACTACAGTAAAATACATAAAAAGACGTTTCATTTTGCTTTATATTAAAGAGACAAATGTAGAATCAAAGTCAAACATTTTCAAAAACTAAAACCAGGGAATGTTTGGCATCATGTCGATTAATCCGATAATTGACTCAGCACAATTCGCACCCAAAGCTCTACAGCACCTTGACAGGTTACAGCCAAAGTCCCTAAAGAGATAAAAAATATTTTACTTTTCTAATCTGTCAGGTTGATGAACTGTTAGGAAACGCTGAAAATGTCCATTATAGCTCCACACAGTTCATAATCCACAGATACTCAACGTGAACAGTGCAGCAAAAAGTCTCACTTGAGAAAACGAAGTAATAGTCATCTTATTTGATAAATGAGTTGAAATGCTGCAATCAATTAACTTTTGGCGAATCTCAGCGCAGTCACTCGTCCACACCCTGAGGCTCAACAATAAAACAACAAAAGTCCCAAAGTCCCTAAACAAAGACAGACGAACAGTTTTCAGTGCGCACACACTGAAACACACACTGAATTCCCAGCTGCAGAACCTGAATCACAACTTTTTAATCTTACTACATTTTCCTTAACTGTCAAAGTAAAAATATCCTTAACAACGTCTCTCCCTCTTGCCTCCTCGTCCTCCTCTCCCTCTCGTCCTACTCACCCAGAGGAAAAAGTGCAGGGCCTTGCTGCTATAGAGGCTACTGCTGAGTGGGATGAAGACGGTGGTGTAGGCGGCCCACACAGCCGTCCAGGCCGTCCCGGGCCGACCGAGCGAGTCCTCTACTTCTACTAGGCCCCTGGGCCCGACCCGGCTCACTACCATCGGGGCAGCAGCGGGCCAAGTCGGCCTGGGTGGTGTTGGTGGTGGTGGGAGGGACAGAGGGAGGGGGGAGGAGGAGGAGAGGGGCAGGGAGGGAGGGAGAAGGAGGGGAGCCGGTCAGTCAGCCTCTCCGTCACAGAGGCCGAGGGGGAGAAGAGACGGAGATGGGCGAGACAAACGGGGAGAGAAGGAGGGAGAGGAGGCGAACTGGAGAGAGTGAGAAAATGGTGAGGCACAGGAAGAGGGGCAGAGTGAGGGGAGGCATGAGCTGCGGACTGGAGGTGGGAGGGGCAGAGTGAGGGGGGAGGTAGGGGGGCACGGGGATGGGGATGGGAGGGGCATGTCAGGGGTCCAATTGGAAGTGAAATGGAGAATAGACTCCACTAAAAACCTTTCTTCCCCCAATACTTTCATGCTACTTAATAACTCTATGCTTTTCTGCAGAACAGAAAAAAAGATCTTCAGTTTAACTTTAAAATTCTCTATTATATCCAATCATAATCATCAAAGCACACTTCTGTCTATCTCTTTCTGCTTTCCCCCAAATCAAGGATAACAATACCACAAAAAAATAACATCTATAAGCTTCTGTCAGTGTAACAACTGGTGCAAAGTTACGAAACGACTGCAACCAAAGAATATTTTCATTAAAGATTAACATGTCTATCTAGGAAATGCCAGAAAATAATGAAAAATGTCCCTCACAACATCTCAGAATCACAACAAGTAGTGACACCGATTATGTTCTATCCGACCAAAAAACCCATGTTGTTCATATTACAATCAAACGAGACAAAGAAAGGCAGCAGATCCTGAGCTTTGAGAGGGTGGAAGCAGAAAACTTGGGACGTAATAATTGATTATTATTTCTTGGGAAAACTTGGGAGCTTCATGGGTTTCAGATTTTGTGTGTGTGTGTGTGTGTGTGTGTGTGCGTGTGCGTGTGTGTACCCACCATTCCATAATCCACTCCGTTGGATATGGTGTGCCGTCTCTGCTCGTCCCGACTCCGCCCGTGTCGCCTGGAGCCGCCGGTAAACCCTGTTGCTGATTCGCTCTGAGATCTTGGCAGACCTGATTTCACAACACCTACAGAGAAATGAGAAGCAGACACGCTCAGTCAACTTCAACATGACACTGTAGTCTGGAATGCACTCGTGTAGATAACAGCTTTTTGGTTTGTCGCCTGCTGAACATAACTATAATGACAGTACGGGGGGAAAAATCCCAAACATTTATGAAAACACTGTAATGAAATATGTCACACTAATTATTCATGCAGTTTAAGTTCTTCACACGTGGTAGAATACAACATACTTCTGACTACTGCACAACTTTAATAGCTAAAAAGCAATGTGGTAAAGATAGTCTTCAAGACTTTAAGACAATAAAACCTGTCTTACAAAATACGCAGAAGTCCAAGAAAACCACAGGGGGCGGAAATAACAATATTACTTTTTAATAAATTTGGGGTTGCCAGTGTAAACCACAAGAGGGAGCTGTACTCCAAATGTTTCTTCTACAACAAGGCAGGAAGACTTTTATTACACTATGCATGCTGAACTCAACACAGAGTGATGATGAATGAAGCAAAAAAAACTAAAAACAATGACACCAAAAAAAGGTTTTATTAAACGCCAGCTGATCATGGACCCTTGTCTGATTGATCTGAGGATCATTTCAGTGGCGCAGGAGGAAATATGCGAAGCATTTGAGCTCAGGGCTGTA
Organism: Scophthalmus maximus; assembly: GCF_022379125.1. Lineage (NCBI taxonomy): Eukaryota > Metazoa > Chordata > Actinopteri > Pleuronectiformes > Scophthalmidae > Scophthalmus > Scophthalmus maximus. Next base: position 9,867,697 of record NC_061534.1, read on the forward strand.
AAACACAATGCCAAGATAATATCTAATAAGATTAAGGCTTTCTCCAGGTCTTGTTGTGGTCAGAAGACAGGCAGGCGTTTTTATTGATCATCATTTATAGATTATTGAGTCAAATTTACGTGTCCACTGGTCAAAACAGGTGGTAGATCCTTAATTAAGTTGAATATGTATAACTTTTGGGCACTTGTTTTGTCAACTATCGTGTCTAAGAACAAACTGTGAAACCCCACTATAAAATTGTTGATGCAGATCTGATAAAGTGGATGCTGTTTCCGTCCGAATTGAGAATGAAAACATAATTTTTTTCATAATGTTTCACTGGTATCAACGGTCGTGATCACAGGGAAATTTTTAGATGTTCAGTAAATGCACACCATCCGTGCTGACCTCTCACCAAAAAAAAGACAGGAGTCAGAGAGGGAGTCAGGAATTTGCGCTGATGTCCAGGAGGTTGGGGATGTTTTCACTGCTGCAGTGATTCATTGAGCCCTGGCCTTTCTGCTGTAATCTGGCCTAATCCAGGTTTGGCTGCATGCGAGAGATTACAGCACGGACACTGCTGGACTGTTCGTCTCTCAGCACTACATGGACTGAAATCACCCAAACATTACATCACTGTGTGACTACTGAAAATGTCATTATAAGACTATTCGTCTTAAGACGCATGACATCCATTCAAACTTCTTTCAAGGGTCTCCACGACAAGATTTTGGCAACTGGCTGCAGGGATTCGCTTCCATTCAGCCCAGAGAGCATTAGCGAGGTTTGCTACTGATGTTGCGTGGTAATAAGGCGCGACTTGTCGTTACAATTCATCCCAAAAAGTGTTGGATGGGGTCGAGATCAGGGCTTGCGTGCATGGCCACTTAAGTTCTTCCACGCCAAACTCAGTAAACCATATCTTTAAAAAGAGCTCACGTTGGGCTGAAGGGTACTGTCCCCAGACTGGTGCTTCATTCTGATTCTGTTTAAGCCTCAAAAACAACATACAGCTCTTTAAGAAAGGTGCACACACACACACACACACACACACACACACACACACACACACACACACACACACACACACACACACACACACACACACACACACACACACACACACACACACACACACACACACACACACACACACACACACACACACACACACACACACACACACACACACACGTGATTTTGTCCATCATCAACTTTATCCAACTCTCAGAAATTACAACACTGTGCTAAGCGCAAGTGGTGTAGGCAGTGAAAGCCCAGAGGGCTCGAGTGTCACTCTTATAGCTACAGACAGGCCTGGAGATCATGCAAACTCAGTTGGCAGAGTGAGTGTGTGTGTGTGTGTGTGTGTGTGTGCGTGCGTGTGTGTGTGTGTGTAAGAGAGAGAAATATACAGAGAGAGCGGAAGAGAAACACCAGTAAGCCTGTGTGAGAGCCTGTAAGTATGATGGAGATAATGAGCAAACTTGGCAAGTCTCTCTGCAGCGACTCCTCCATCTTACGTGCGACACATGAACACACAAGCATGCACACAACTGACCACCGCCTGATCCCCAATCAGTGGGTCCCTCCTGTCCTCGCTCCACAAGCCAGACAGTCAAGGTGGATAAATCTCAGCAGGAATTCTCTTGACGTGATCTCTGACCTGACCCGGGGTTGACAACGGCAATTCTTCAACTGGGCACCTTATTTTGAGATGTGACATAACAGTGATGCCTCAGAAGTGTGTGTGTGTGTGTGTGTGTGTGTGTGTGTGTGTGTGTGTGTGTGGCACATGGACCACAGCATCCAATTAAATTTTAAGATGAGACTGACGCTGGCAAGATTGCGGTGGACGCATCGGCTCAGTTCTGTATGCAGTCAAATGGCATGCTCATCTGAATTCTCTGGTGTCCTGCTATACTCAGGGACTCGGCAGCCCGTCTTCTGACTCACACCCTCAAGCACATTTGTGTCCAAATAAGATTTAGGGGTTATTTTAGTTTTTGTCTCATGGGCTGCAGCAACAGGAGCTAATTTAAAAAAGAAACACTCAAAGTGATGGAGCAGAGAGATGCAGAACTGGCAGAAGCATCTGACATGAACCTTGGGGTTGAAGGTGATAATCAATTACTAAAAACAAAAAGTTTGACAAGACCAATTATTTACATGTTGCAAGTGTTTTCTGCTATGTTTCCTTTTTCATCTCATCTTTGTTCAGGCGAAACAAACTGGTGAAAGACTTCAGGGGCTTTGGGACTGTGATAATAGTTCTCACCATTCATTGACATTCTATGGGATCAACATTAATTCACATAATAATGTATTTACTATTTAAAATGGCCTTTAATGACGCCACTCACTTGGTGCTTGGAGCTGCGGTGACTCCAGAGCCAGCGACTCGATGGACCTGACCCGGCTCTGCTGCGGCTGTGTCGGCTTAGCGGCGTGGCTCGGGTCGGTCCTGTAGCAGCCTCCTCCCTCCGGGGCGCCGGGGATCCGCTCCAGACTCCGGCCGGACCTCTCGAAGCCCGCGCTGTACCTCGCCGGTCCACACGCGGGGTACCCGGCCCCCTCCTCCGGCCTGGCCCGGCCCTGGTGCGAGGACGCCCGCTGCAGCTGCTGCTGCTGCTGCTGCTGGATGTTGGACACGTTGCTCGGCCCCAGTGGACGGACTTTGTTCTCCGCCCGGGTGGTCGCGACGCTGCACGCGGACAGCGGGGCGGCTTTCTGGGGCGGCTGCGTCGGAGCCTGCTGCGGGTGCACGGCCGCCTGGGCCTTGAGGTGGGAGCTGTGCTCCGGGTTGAGCATGGAGTACCGCAGCCCCGCGACGAACCGCTCGAAGGTGAGGCAGCCGTGCGGCGGGGTGACCCTCCTGAGGCAGCCCAGCACCCCGCCGGGCAGGTCCCGGGTGTCCGCGCCCTGCCAGCGGCTCTCGATCTCCGAGATGTGGACGTAGCCCCTTCCCCCGTCATCCAGGATGTCAAACAGGGTCCTCAGGCTGTGCAGGAAGGCTTTGGGCAGGCCGTCCGTGGAGTACTCCTGCTCCTTGGGCTGCGTCATGGCACTCTTGAAGCCGTCGCACTTCCCGCGGAGCGCTTCTTTCCTGGGTCCGACTCTGCCGTAAGTCGCCGACGTCCCGTTCAGTTTGCAGCCGCGGTCGGTCGCTATCAGAGCCATCGGAGGGGCCGACGATCCCCCGCGGACCGAGTCGATCAGACAACTACGCGGAACACGAGTTGGCTCAACTTTGTGCCGAACGCAAACGTGAACACACGCAGCAACGGGAACAGTTCGTCGCTCACTGGAAAACACAATACATGTTTTCAAAAACCGGACTTTAAGCCTGAAATCGGTGTTTAATTCACGTTTTTGTTCTCTTCCCCGACGCGTCCAGCCTCCACCGACACTCCCCCGCGCTCTGATCCATACTTTCCTTTTTCTGCACCAGGACAGGACCGCCCTTCAAACGGCCGTGCGCGAGCGTCCCGGCGCCCAGCCATTGGCCGCGGTGTGCACGAGCTCGCCGCTGATTGGCGCAGGCGCGAGGTCTGCGCCAGTTTGAGTTGTGCTTTTGTTATTACCAACGCTGCTGAGACGTTATTCATAAAGGCTGGATATTATCATACACCCCCACCCCCTCCACCCCTCTTAATCAGAAAGAGCTGGGCAAACTATCACCTTACACACACCCCCTCACCACCACACACAGTCAGCACGAGGAACAGAATCCCTTTGTTTCACCTTATACTTGTCTAACTCTGGAAATAAAAGAAAAGTCCTGACGTTATTAAATCTGTCTTAAAACAATAACCAAGTTCACTTTTTGTTTCATGCTGTAATCATTTCCCTACTGGTCATTGACAGGTCCCTTCCTATAATGTGAGCTTGGATTACAATGTAATCGCTACCAGACCCCCAGGTTCACTCCATATCATTTGGGTCTACAAATAATTTTAAATACTAATTTTAGTTCACCTTAAATCTGTCTGAAAATTGCAAATCAGAACTATGATAGGACCTCCATCTTGTGCCAGCTTTACATATTAGAATCATTTTTTTTACTATGCTACATTTAACCATAGGCAATTTTGCATACAGACATATGAACTGTTCATAAAATATGCTGTTATTTTTTTTTGTTTGTGTTATTTTTGGGGAATATTTGCTCAAGCAAGACAAGTTACTTGTAGCTACTACATTTTATGAGATGTTACTCCAATAAACAACCAATGATTTTTGATTTGGTTAACAGCCCTGTAAATGAGGCTACTATCAAGTGACAACAGAGACAACAACTAATCCCATCAAAATAAAGTGTTCAATGAGTTCCTGACCCTTTTCATCATTTGTTGAAGATCTCGCTTCAGTCGGGCATTCACTCCCCTGCACACAACTCACATCCAACTTCACACTGTCAAAACACATTGCACCCATATCTGGCACGTCAGTGACACTTTTTCCTGTTCCTCTTTTTTTTTCCAGTGATGAGTCACAAACAGAAACGTTCAGCCCCTGCAACAGGCCCATGTTTATCTCTGGCCTGCCCAGACTTGAACGCTAATCCCATCATCACATGCAGAAAAACATACGCAATGATGAATGGTGAAGATACCGTCACAAAGGACGCCCTGTGATTTGCCATGCCCAATGCTTCCATACTTGTCAGACCAGATATTGAATCACCTATTTTCCCCTATTATGTTTATCAAATCCACTGTGCAACGCCTGAAAGACAGGACACAATCAATAAATCCCCCGAGAGCTGACACACGTGCCCACTTCCCCTCTGACAAATCACTCACACACCAGTTGTTCTAGTTAATACATTAATTTGTGGGGATTGACTATGACTCTGGGCAAGAGAGCGGGTCCAATGGATCACATGCTCAAACACCCCATGAAACAGCTTCAGAGTATAGATTTTGCCCAGGAGGGGTTTTGGTAGTTGCCCATAATTGGGTCTGCAGAAATGTTGAAAATTGTGTTTGTAAAATGTTTTTTTTGTTGTTTTGTTTTTCAGCATTTCAGGCTCGATCGTTATACAACCAAAGAAAGACAGACAGTGAAGTAATAAGGACAAGGACAAAGACACACACACACAGGCCAGTTGCAGCTAAGCGTGGTGTGATCACTCGACTCACAGGGTCAGACAACTGCACACTCTCGACTGCTCTTCTGGTCTCTCTTTTTCATGTTGTCACGCACAGGCACTGCTGCACAAAACACACACACACACACACACACACACACACACACACACACACACACACACACACACACACACACACACACACACACACACACACACACACACACACACACACACACACACACACACACACACACACACACACACACACACACACACACACACACACACACACTTCCCTCTCATTATCTCCTGTTTGCTCCCTGTTCCTCCAAGTCTTTCCCTTCAGCTGCATCAGTGTGCATGTGACAAAGGATCTGAGAGCTTATTCAATTCATGAAGCCTGTTAGGATATGAGCGAGAGAGAGAGAGACACAGAAAGAGACTTCAAAACCTACAAATCCTGTAGGTGTTAAATAAGATTTGAATTACAGTCAGGGGGAGGACGAGCGCGAGAGGATGCAGGAGTGGGGGTGGAATCTGACAGCACAGACGGAGAGAAAAAAAAGGAATATCAAACCAAAGTCCAAAGTCAAAAATCATTCCTTCATTCCCATTGCCTTTACTAAGAGAATTTCCCATCCAGTCAATCATTTTCTTTCTCCACTGCACCAGTGTGCGCTCGGGTCTTAGAATTCCTTTGGCTTGTTCTCCACGAATCAAAAGCCCGGACTTTGGTCACTACATTCATCCTAGGTGCTAAAGTACGCTTGAAAGACTCTATTGTTTTCAATGGGCTGCACTGCATGGTGCTGAATTTATTCTAAAACCTTAACGACAAATTAGTTCAGCTATGCAAATAATGTAATCATGATCACTTTTCTTTTTTTGTGGACTTGTTTAACCACAAAAAGACTGGAACTGAATATATATATATTTGAGAGATTTTCACACATTGATTCAAATTTTTAAAAAATGTAAGAAAATATTATTTATAGCTTTTTTCCCCCAACACTTGTCTTTGTGAAGGAGATGGATGTTCTACCTGGAGAGGCTCATCTCCAGTGATGGTACATTTTTATGAGGATGGCAGCTGTTCAAAATGGTAATACCTTTGAATGTGGGTACTTGGCAAGGCAGGATCAGCAGTCTTACATGTGGCTAGTAACTGCATTTGTCTATAGAGCAGTATGCAAATATGCACATACTTTTATATTTTGGGATTTTGGTGGGCTTATACTTGTTCCACTAAAAAACAATTTAGACGGTGGAATAAGGCATCAAGAAAGCTGGTGTTAACCCTCTTCTGAGTTTCTAGATTCTCCTCAATCTAGGGTCAATTTTTTTTTATAAATAAAACATTTCTCTTCTCACCTCTTTACTATCCTAATCTATTTCGTGCGATCACCTCTCAATTAACCCTTTAATCTCATGACATTTGTTTTGCACAGGTCTGAATTTGTAACGAATCCACAAATGATGAACTTTTATTCATTATGAGATATTACAGGGTTCATTACAACACCACTGAATTGAAAACAATGGCTGAAATCATGTAATCATGTGGATGACAATTTATTGGATTTTTATTTAATAGCCAAGGATATTTATTTATTCAAAAATATAGAGGATTCATTTCACCATTATTTCCCCCCTATATTAAAAATGAAATATGTCACTGTGTGATTTAAACCATTCACTTATAGACACAAGCGGGTCATTTACTGGGTTTGTTGACCCACAAGGGTTTGTAAATCACACGAGGTGTACAGTGACAACTAATGTCTGGTTTTGGAACTGCCACGTTAATTCTGTTGCATGTCAAACAAACATGTCCGAATAATAATAATAACACCGGATCATAAGCTTAACATCTGATTCATCGTCTTTTTTTAAAAATTTGAATAATAATTCCTGACATCTGATTCAGCAAACTCATCTGTGTATCCCCACGTTAGAATTCAAAAGCTCCACAAACTAAAAAACAACATCACTAACTTCATGTGGTTTTTAAGTGCAATGAAATACAACAGTCTCTCGATGGTAAATAAACAGCTTATCTGGACATCACCAGGAAGGTGTAGTTATATACACTATAAATATGTTTATTCATGATCATATTCAATCCATTACATCGCCATATTTTGTCTTCCCAGGTCCATTGGACTCTTCTGGTTTAGCCACTGGAAGAAACACGGAGAGAAAGGTTCAAATCTCTTTGAGATTTAAGGGCCCAGGTCAAAATATTGATGAACAAATGTTCTTAGAAAGATCATGTTTGACTTTTTTTTTAAATCTACAATTCTATAAGCCACGACAAAAGGCCACAGCGATCAGGTCTTCAGCCACACACTGTACTCACGCTGTGGTGGCGATCTGTCCGGGATTTCTCCAGTTTCTATCAGCAGCCAGAGGTCCGAACATTTCTGCGTTTCCCAGCGAGTCACTGCGTAACTGCCCACGGAAGACACCACTGGGAGAGCAGAGAGAGAGAGAGAGAGGGGAGCTCACAGAGACGGCACTGACGCAAGAGCGAACACACTTCTCTTCTCGTATCCGTGTTTCAACCTCTCACCTACTGAAATGAGCAGGCTCCAGTGACGAGGGTAAGGAAGCTTCCTCTGTAAAGCCCCCTGTACGGCTAATAAACCAGCAGCACCTGCAAACAAAGCACACGCCGCCACAGCGGGTGCATTAACGCCTCGTTGGATCCTGTATGGTTGTTTCAATGACACATCCAGCAGCCAGGCTGAAAATTCAAACCTCCTGACAAGGCATGGGGGGGGGGGGTCAAAATACTGTCGACTGCAGTTTGAGGGGTGATTATCTCATCACGGATGCATATTTTTTAATAGCCTTGAACCTGCTTGTTTTGAGTGTACACACTCCTTCTGTTGTACGAACTATACAGCACAGAAACCAAAAGGTTTTTCTGGGAAAAACTGTTTTAAATTCCTTTTTTTCCCCTCACAATTATTCCAGGTTTCTGTCGAAAAAAAAATTATCCTGGCAGCAGTTTAAAGGCGACTGCCACCAATATTCACGATTTATAATAACTTGTCCATTTCCTTATGTCCTGTATGTGTCCCTACGATATCTGTACAGTCAAAGTGAAGTTCAAAGTTCAAAATATTAAACTTGATTTTTGACAGAAGTCAAAACGAGTCATGATTTTATCTGGAACCCTGTGCATTAAAGATAATGTACATCGAAGCCCATTTAATGATCAAAACAAATACTGCACTTTGAAGAGCGCAGCGCCCTCCTGTGGTGAACAGTGGTTCAATGTTTCATTAATTTCATCCACGTCTGATAATTCTGTGATAATGTTCATACAATAATAAATGACAACATGTTGTCATGTCGAGTGATGTCACACGTCACTTACCAAGTACAAAGCTTCCGGTCCCCTTCATGAAGGCGTAAGACTGACAGGCGGCGTAAGTCTCCAGACCCTGAGGGTCGAGAGGTACAAACTAAATATTACAACATTTACATGGTGTGTGTGTGTGTGTGTGTGTGTGTGTGTGTGTGTGTGTGTGTGTGCGTGTGTGTGTGTGTGTGCGTGCGTGCGTGCGTGCGTGCGTGTGTGCGTGTGTGTCGGTGCCCTCCAGAGATCAGCAGGCTGTAGAGATGAAGGGAAGGAAAGGGTACACACCAAAGACTGTATATAAACAGGTACACACACATAAAACGCACCGGGTGTTTTGCGGCCAGCGCGTCGTCCACTCTGGTGAGACCGAGGTTCACCATGTTGCTGTCGGCTGCTGTGAAACTACAGGATAAAGACTTGAACGAACAATTTTTTTAACATTAGCTCGTCATGTTAGGACTGTGAGCTGCGCGTTATTAAACCAATGGTGGGTGTGTGTATATAACTTCCGTGCTGTGAAGAAGAAGAAGAAGAAGAAGAGACTAACAGGTTGTTTAAAACACTAGCGACATCTAACGGAAAGGAGGAGATACTGCAACGGCTCGATCGTAGAAATTCAAAGTAAAAGAAAATACCAAAAACAAAATCATGGATAAAGGGGTAGGTTTTGCTGGTGAAGTTAAAAAGAAACATATCATTCATATTTGATACAAAAGACAAAAATCAATCTGTTAATAATCCAACATTTAAAGTTTGTCAAAAATCGGCACAAAGCTCATGTAAGAATAAAGTATTTTCACTCGTTATGTTTGGTTTGATTTTTTTTTTCTCACTGCAAAAAAAATGAATAGAACAAGAAGAAGATTGAATAGAAACAAAAGAAAATCAGAGACATTTTTAAACTACCTAAATGAAGGTGTGCAGCCGAAGAAGAAGAAAAAAAGGAGAAAACATAATGTTTATAAAAAACTCAGTGTTTGTGTAACCAGGTCGGGAGAATAGGTCAGGTTAAGTTTTTTTTTCATTGATGAGTGGTTCCCAGCTTATGATTCCTTCTACTTGTCACATGCTGCTGACAAAGTGTTGCACATACTTCAGGTTTAGGACCCAGCAAACAGATTATCACATTCAATAATCACGGTGACCTGTCTTTGTATCTGTTTTGTCGGAGAAATCAGGCCTGCTCTGACAGCACACCACGCCAACCTCTGTGACCCCTCTATTGAACTTTGACACCACACCACAGTAATCTGGAGGGCTCCACCGGAGACTGGAGATGTGCAGTGAGGAGGAGAAAAAAAAAAGAAGAAGAAGCGACAGCTGGAGGGAAGAGAATCCAACTACTGCTGAGACACAAGTAACAACTCAGAGGCTCGAGTTACCAGACACCCGCAGCACAGCGGCCGAACATCTGTCACTTGTTACACACGAGAGAGAAGAAGAATTGAGGGACTGAATAAAACCACAGAGTGAAAGAAAGATTTAATGTGTTTTAAAATAATGATCTGTTGAAATATCTACTGTACATTTTTCATCCCAGCAACAGACTTAACATGTATGGGTCCTTTTCAGTAAGTGGGAGACTGAACAGATGATGGATGAGAAGCTTGTAAAACGCATGCGTCTTTATAGGAGAAGTTGTAATCGCTGACAAATACTGTACATTAATAAGCACAAATGTCCTTACATCTGTGTAGAGTGGCATTATTAAATCTTTTGAGTGTTCTTGCGTGGTCACTTTCAACTCCACCTCATCTAAATGGGCAGCTCTCATCAAAACGAACCAATCTATTATTTTAATCCAAATTGAATTTGAATTAGTCCAAATACTTTTACGACCTATAAATATCACAACAACTGTGAGACCTTTGTTCAGCTGGAGGGAAATCATGAATACTCCTGTCCTGTCGCTCTGTTTACTGGGACATATTAGATTCTTCTGGCTGGTTATGCTTCCATGTGGTCGTCTGACTGTGACTTAAAACTCACAAGTCAACAATAAAACTGTTTTCCCTATTTTGAGACCGTACTGTCCATTGCAGTGCAACTGGTTCCTCGTATAAGCTCATAGCAAATGTTCTACACTCGCTGTAATAGTTTTAAACCCAAGCAGGACGAAGCTCGCCACAACACGTGACACAGACCCGAACAGAGCTGTGTGCTGTTATCTGGGGAAGCACAAAATGGCTCCGAGGCTTGCAGTGACATGGGATGGGAGCTGTAATGGTGACACGTTCATTCATTCATTCATTCATCGTCTACCGCTTTATCCATTTAAGGGTCGCGGGGGGTCACTGGAGCCAATCCCAGCTAACATTGGGCGAGAGGCGGGGTACACCCTGGACAGGTCGCCAGCCTATCAAAGGGCCTGGTGACACGTTGCGACAGTTTAATAGATTAATCAACATGCCAACAAATTTTCCATTGTAATATATCAAATGTCTTTTGTTGGGCAAAGGAGCTTGCAAAATATTTGGTGAGGCCGGTCTCCAAAGAAACTAAATTGTCATGTGCTGTTAGTCAAATTAAAACTTAACTATTTGTACATTATAAACACAAATGGACAGAGGAGGTTTTGTTAAATCAAAAAAAAAGTAGGAAAACCTAAAAGTGTCAACTGTGTGATCTCGGAGAAGTTGATGAGGTGAAGTGCACTATTTGTTTTGTTGTCTAGTATATCATAAACTTAGAGGGGGGCTTTTCAGTCAAATGTGTGCAGAAGGTCTTGATTGGTTTTCTGCAGCCTTAAGTTCCTGTTTACACACTAAGGGTTGCACTGATCTCACTGTGTTAAATGCCCCCCGACAGGGCAGAAAGCGCTCTACCTTTGATGTGTTAAAGACATAAGTCCATGTCAAAAGTTATGATCAACATGTGTGATGTCTAAGGAGAAGGTATGTGCTCTCATTTGGTCGTTTTGACAGTCCTGTTTGTGCAGAGGTGTATCTGTTTCTTTTGCTGTGATTGCACTTGTTTTTGTCATGTTTGGTAGTGTCTTTTTGGTGCAGGACACTTGAAAACAAAATATTCAGTTGCATCTACTCACACACTCATATACCCATGACAGGATGAGTCGCCATGCAAGGAGCAATATGAACAATCCAAAGATGTAAATTCATCCGTTAACCTAATTTCTACTCCTACACTTATCAGTACTCACACACCTCCAACAAATGAGGTTTCTTTTTTTTATTATCATTTTACATTGTAAAAGGAACCGTCAGTTAATCCCCAACTGTTCTTCTATTCACATATTGTAGCTCTTTATTTCTAGGTGATTAATGTTTATATTCTTACAAAACAAGAACGATTTCAGACACAATCTGTACACTCTGTCCAAGTCACAGCACCCCCCCTTCAACCCATCAAGGACAAATTACGCGAACATGGGAGCCACGTTTTAGTGCAGTGGTGAAAACCTGTTCACACACACATACGCACATACAAAAGAAACAATCAACAAGTCGCATGTACACGTGGGAAATTACATGCGTAGTAAAGTGTCTGGACTCCTCACCTAAGACACAAGAGGACACGTCTAAGCAGGAGTGCACTGTGGGTAATACAGGGATGGCAGGCCGCTAGGGATAAATCTGACACGGGACGACTTTGCCTCGACTGTGTCTTATAAAATAAAAGCAGGAAATAGTTTTGTCCATAAAACCACTCTACAAAATAAAATGCAAGGGGAGATAAAATTCAAGTTTTATACTCCAAGACGTCGCTCATGTGGAAGATTTCAATGACAATGACGGTGTGCAGTGTTTTCATGGAAAATCTGGAAGAGCAACAATGAGGACGACTCATTCATTCATTCAGGATCAGAAAAAGAAAGAAAAAAACGAGTAACAGGGATTAAATGTCCAGCCCCCCTCCCCACCCAAAAAGATGTGACATAAAGGTCCCACTCTGTCCACGTTTCATTTAGTTTGCCTTCAAATATCACCAGGACAAAAGCATGTTTCACAATCAAATGTTTTAAATAAATATAGCTCAATCTCTTTGACAAAAAAAAAAGTAGAGCAAACTCTCACACGAGACACGGAGCACTACCCCCCCCCAACCAGCATATCATAACCCTGCAGATGTAAAAAATAAATACTGTGAAGAAGACAGTGTGTTTAAAACCCAGCAAAGTAAGACTGACTGGAGGGATTCATACAAGGTGAGAGAGAAAGTGCCGAACCACAGAAGAGGAGCAGAGCAAAGACCATCTCTTCCACTTTGTTTCATGTGATCATCAGGGAACTTTGTCTTGAGAACTCAAGATAATTATTTTATATTGAGAAGAAAAGAGTTTTTAAATTCCTCTTAACATGGAAAAGATCAAAGTACCAAATAACACCGGGAACCGCTTCCTAAATAGTGACTGGAGGACTTTGGAAATGCAGATTTGTTTTTTATATGCCATAGATCCAAATACTTTGGGCAATTAAGACTTTGTACTTCATCTTAATCAACAAATCAAGAACCAATTCATTTTTTTTCTTACAAAATTAAGGGGTCGAGAAAACGTCTAGAACAAAAAAATAAAGCCTTTACTTGGCAACTACTTTATTACAGAACAGTGGAAAAAATTTGAACCATTCAGTTTGATTAAATATGAAATTTTAAAATTGTGTAATATGGCCCCTTAAAGAAGAGAACAGACATACATCAGTACGGCCTGTAACCCATGTGGACCATTTCAGTGTCCTTCAGTATATATTGGCCACACACACACACACACACACACACACACACACACACACACACACACACACACACACACACACACACACACACACACACACACACACACACACACACACACACACACACACACACACACACACACACACACACACACACACACACACACACACACACACACACACAATACTGGTAGTGTGGTTCAATCAGTGAAATCTATCTGATGAGTGTCGTGGTTGGCTGTGTGGTGAGTACGACAGACAGGGAGGCGGCTAAGGTGTCGATGACCATGAAGACGGCAGGCGGGTGCCCCAGAGAGGTCAGAGAGGGAGCGATACAGTGAAAAGGTCCATGTCCCATTGTACCAGCCGGTACTGTAGCTACCCTCCTCAGATGTCACCACACCCAGCGGCCGGGTGGAGGAACTGTCCATGTTCGACTGTGGTCCAAAGAAGCTTGTCCAGTTCATCAACAAGACAACTTTCCCCCCCTCACATACAAAACCATAGCAGCAGGTAGAGATCGAGGGTGTGCGTCCTCGATTAAGGAAAAAAAAACTTGAACAAAAAAGAAAATAATAATATTAATAATAATAATAATAATAATAATAATTATACACTTTCCCCGTCATCCAAATGAAAAGCAAGCTATGGAGAACTACCAGTTCTGGGAAGTGGCAGATGTCTTTTTGCTTTATTCTTCTTCCCCCTCCTCAGTCCTCTCTTTTTCCCCCGCCTCGAATCCAAACAATCAAGCAACCAACATTGTCCTCTGTCGTTAGTCTCTTGTCAGCAAATCTCCCCATTTTGCAATCCATACCCGCTCCCCTCCCACAAGTCCAAACGTGATGCCCCCCACCCCCTCCCTCCCACCCTAATTCTCCCTCATCCTCTCCCAGGCGAGGATGAAGGCAGATCATCGTTCGGGCTCCGACTCCAGGGCCAGCACTCGCTTGCGCTCGCGACACTGCTTCTTGTGGGCAGGCCAGTCCCTCTGCTGACACTGGGAGCCACAGTAGCGTGCTACCTGGCAGCGACCGCAGATGTTGAACTCCCGCAGCTGAGAGAAGACAAGGAACAGGGTCATTTTTGGGGTCCGACGGCCAGAATGACAAATGCTTTGCAACGGTGATCCTAGGTAAGATTCACCAGACAAATCAACATGTGGATGCGATCTTGAGGTCATTTCTCAGATAAAAAAATGTAAATCCTGCAGAATGCCAGTTACAGTACGTACCCTCCTCTCAATGAGTGAACAGGGAGGATAATGACACTCGTAGTAGGTGCAGGAGCATTCCTCTTCCTCCACCAGCTCCCCGTTAGCGTTGTAGTAGCGTGTGCGGCTCAGCTCCAGATACTGCTCCTCCACAGGGTCGGCCGGCACCTGCTGGATGGCCAGCCAGTACAGAGACTGCTCTCTGGACAAGTAAGACAATATAAGAATAAATATTACGACAAATATATGTGTGTATAAGTGTAAATTTATATTTACACGGTGATCCAAACTTCCAGGATGATCATAACCATGTTCCCCCCTTTTTTAAAGAAGGTAAGAAGCCAGTTCTCAACTTCCATTGCTCACAATAAGAAGTGTCAACAACCCAGGTTACAAATTCAGATATTCTTCAACTAATGTTTAAGAAAAGGAATCATTAAACGTGAGAAGAGTCCAATGTGATGCCAAGGCAAGGATGTATTTGTGACTGGCAGTCAAAAACAACCCAAAAGCATTTTGCTCTTACATTTTAGGAGATATTGTGGCTCCGACAGACCAGTCGGAGCCACAATAAATCCGACTGACTTCATTTACAGACAAAACCTGTGGTCTTACCTTTGCTTGCTGGAAATCTCCTCCGGCTTGGGGCTCCAGCCCACTGGCACCAGTCGCAGGTTGTCTAGCCGGTTGTCCACCGTCACAGAGTTGATGTGGATGACTTGAAAGCTCGGTGCAATGCCTCCTCTGTGCTTCTCCCTGGGTCAAGACATGTATCCAGATCATAAGTGCTCCCACTTATACAACTGCAGCTCATTAACACTATAACATTGTTGTAGCAGGCTAGCGAAACTGCACAGATTTACGGATGCTGATGCTGGTTTCCCTTGCTTCCTCGGTGTAAGGAGGAGCATGATTTAAACTTTCTAATTAGAAAATACCAGCAGCAGCTCACTTACAGTAAATACAATTTTAAAAACTGTATAGACCATGAGACTTAAGTGGCTGAGATACTATAAGATACTACCCATAACATATGAAAGAACAACAACATTCCCACCAAAAAAATTGTCACTACTTCTACTACTTCACCAGTCAACTCACAGTTTTGTAAGATACCAAATTGTTGTGAAGGTTTACAGATATTTGCACAAAAGAAGGCTTTCTTAGAGGTAAGAGGTATCTACAGTTCTGGATTGATTACGACCAGTACGTTCCATCAAATACAACTCCACAGTAAAGATGTTTGCCAGCATAGAGAGTTAAAGGGTCAGTAAGAAATTTTAATCCAAAACACTTTTTGTAAAAATCAGCCAATATTTGGCTGCTAGCTGTCGGTTCCGTGTGCATGCGCAGAAAAAAAAATCTGGGTTTCTGGTGCAGCCCTGTCTCTGTAAATTGAAAACAAACAGGATGGTGTGGACCGAACCACACAACACTGTGTGCAGTTTGTAAACATCACTCGCTGACACCTCAAGGGATGTGCTAGCGTTTAACGCTACAACTCAGGGGTTTGGGCCTGGTGGTTTGTGCGTCATGCTCACATACCCGAGGCTGCAGGTTCGCGGCCGGCAAGTACAGTAAAATTACAACAACAAAGAGAGAAACATGCTTTCTCCAAAATCACTCACTGCCCCTTTAACTCCAGATAGTCCAAAAGAAAAAAAAGTTCATTCTACACCTGACATAATGAACAAATGACTTACCACAGGAGCTCATGCAACGGCCTCCCTGCCCAGCGGCCTTTACCGATGTCAAAAGCGTAGGCGAAGATCTTCGCTCCGTTGCCGTCTGCATCTACCTCCATGCGTGCCTGGAAATGGCATAAAGTAAAAGGGTTTAATATTGGAAAAGGGGTTAAGGCAAAACTGGTGACAAACATTAACTCGCAGAGGAATGCGTTTACCTCAAAGGCGTAGTTTTCCACAAGCGGTATGTCCTGCTCGTCGATTAGTGTGTATTTTGTCTGAAATGATAAAATTGAGGGGAAAAACACATTAAGACCAAAACCTGCAACAAGCGCAACTCTCACAGGAATGCAGACGTTTTCAAAATCTTTACGAAAGCCAGTTTGTGAGCAGGATCCCACGCCACGTCCGCCTTTCTTGTAAATAACGATATGCGTTCAAAATCATCACCTTCGGGCACAGACTCATATCTGGAATAGTTTGTTCCTACTCACACTATCGTACATCAACAATAACAATGAAACGATTTAAGACTGAAATAAGTTTTCCATTGAAAAATGAATTACTCTGATTAGATCTGTGGAAGGCAGATGTCAGTTTTTTTTCCCAGTAGGAGGATGCTCGTCTATTGAAGAACCACCGACAGTTATTTAACAATGATCGTCCACAAACAGTCACTAGCCACGTCCTCTTACAAAACTATGTTGAAATGTATGTGCACAATCTAACTGAAACAACACTACTTCTTAAAAGTGACCTGTTCACAGACACGTGGGGATGTGCTCTGCACGTGACAGCTACAAAACACAGGCATCGCAAGAGTTCTCTATTAAGCATCACTAATGTCATATCAAGAGGAACATTAGACGTTAAAAACATAATGGAAATGCACGTATCATTTTAACATTAGCCACATTTGGACTCGAGGTGCAAACCCGTGTCCACCGTGTCAGAGCTACCTGAGCTCTGCTGTCATGGAGGTGGGACCTTGCGGCTCCACGCTGCAACTCAGGCATGGTGCTGTTGTTGTTGTGCACAAACCAAATGGTCGACACTTCGCCTCTGCTGCCGGACAAGCCCCGGGTAACCGAGGTGTGTGCCTGGAGCCCGGCAGCGGTGTCACTCAGCAGGTGGGCGGACAGAACCACCTGCGCCGTTCATCGCCCGGTGTGGCGAGACTCGGGACACCAGCAGCCACGAGCGGTTCTTTACGGATAGTTCCACGACAGATCCATGGCTTTATCACAAGAAAGGTTAACACTGGCGGTGTGTGTGTGTGTGTGTGTGTGTGTCATCTCGCCGGTGCTTCAGTCACGTTGCACAAAGACCCGGTTGGAGCATGGTGATGGCTTCCTCCTGGGCAGACCGTGTAATCCAAATAACAGCTAGCGTGGCACTGCTAACTCAAACCACCGACCGCTAAACAAGAGCCGCGGTCGACCAGAAAGAAAAACCAACCGTCTTCTCCCGTTAACACAACACCCGACGCCGGCGGCGACAACAGATAAACCACGAGTGCGCCTCCGTGACGTTATTTCAGCGGTCAGCGTTGCGCCAACGAGCCAACGTTAACCCGCTACATGCTAGTTAGCGCTAGCTCGTTTCGCGAGACCGTGTGGTGGCGGAGGTACGGAGAAGCAGACTGGCTCGGCACGGCCGGCTTTTCTAATCCGCTCGAACGCGGCGTAAATCGGCACAGTTGTACTATTCTGGCGTCGGCAACGGCTTGATAAACATCGGCGCAGCAGTCGAGCGGCGACTCGCCGCCTCTTAGTGTGTGTTTTCCAGCGCCTTTTGTGGTCCCCGCGGGCCCTCCCCCGGCCGCACATGGCAGCCCTGGGATCCAGCTCACCTTCCCGGCCACACGGCCGAGCCGAACGATCCCCAGCTTAAAGTCCGACATCGGGAGGACGGGCGGCGGCGACAGAGGGGGGCGAAGGATCCGACCGGAACGTTACTCGGCAGTGAAACTCGCCGGGGCAGCCCCTCAGCCCCGATGCCAGTTCGGGTTGACTGGTTGGGTGTTCGACTCCGGGTCTGTCCGGCAGCAGCCCAGGCTCGGTGACACACCGCTGCTGGCGCAGGAGAGCCGAGCGAGCAGTCGGGGAGGGGGCGGGGCGGAACGAGCCGCTATCCACAGCGTCCAATCAGACCAGACGTCATGTTTTTTAACTCCCGGCGTCCGATCACGCTGTCCAATAGAAGACGAGAATCTCCAAGAGCCCTCTGTTTTAGTTGCTACGTCATCACACTCTCGTGACCACCTCCATTCTTTTCCCGCGAAATGTTTGATAGCCGGGTGGGATCATCACCCTTTATTAGAATTATTGCGGATGTGACTTCGACGTCATGGTTTATGACGTAAACTGCGAAATTAGGCTTGACGCAGGGCATTGAATATGTGCATCTACAACAGATACACTGCTCTGCTTTAACAAAATGAATAAATAATGATACAAAAATATATATATATATATATATATGTATATGTATATATACATCTTTCACATATATGTGTATATCATTCAGTTTTCATGGTCTATTCATCTAGGCCTAATTGATGCTGATATTCTATTGGCTACTTGGTATGGCAATAGGAATAAGAATTCCTGTGACTGAGTAACTATTACCCCTTGTTTATTTATTAGTCAGATTGATAATGAGATATGTTATATGAACCACTGTACATTCTGGGTCTTTTGTTTTTTTTCATCCCCGAATTGTTTCCCCTTCTGAAATTCAAAGTGACAATACCAGTCCCATTTAGGCCTTTAGGGGCAGATCACATAGACTTACTATGTTCTGTTGCCCCTGTGGGCTACAGTATCTTGTATTCATGTAAGGCTTTGAAGACAGCATTTAGACTCCACACATTTTGATGCTTATATTATAGGCAAAAAGAAGATGCATCCAATTGAGAGATGTCAAACCACTTGGGCCCCACGATGAGTTATTATTTTGTAAATCCTGTTCCCTCTGCAGTTTAAACACACTCAGAAATATAAAATAATTTAAACAGCTGGATAGACAATCAGCACCAAGACATTATACACATTATAGTCCTTCTTGGTAAAAATAAACCTGAGTAGGTAACCAATTACCTGATGAATGTATATCCAATATTTGGGATGTGGACAGTTTAATATTAAGGCAGTTTAATCAGGCAACATCCAGTGCCTGATTTCTCATGTGTCTACCAACATCTTGATTTAAAATATCAGCGCATCTGTTCAGTGATGGAGAGGCCTTCATGGTGCAGTGACAGGGCTCCCCCTATAGGTCAACATATGTATTGCAGAAAGTAGCAATGGAAACGTGAGCCAGGGATGGGTTTAACTGGAAAACTGTAAATTTAGAAGAAAAAAATTGGATTGGGATGATCTTCAATCACCGCCATTTATGGTTTAATGAAACACTTCGTTTTTGCATTTCAATAATACTTTGTTGTTGATTACTGAAGTTGTGATTATGGCCAGTCTGTCCAGACTAATCTTATTCAAATCATAGATGCATGTAGATGGTCAGGAATCAAAAACATCTCAGCACCATTCATCTCATTTTATCATTTTATTTATTTTATTAAATTTATTTAGGAGTATTAAAGTATTGAAGGAGTAAAAATTGGATGCAAATCAGTGTCATTCAAAAATGAAGTTACATAATAGTTTGCTGAATCATTTGTTACACCCCTGACACTGTCATGCTTGCAAAAAAGAGATGACCTGCAATAAGGTCTATATTTTACCTGATAAAGTGTTAATGATTTTCTTTTTCTTTCCTTTTTTACTTTTGTTTACTGCATATTTTCACTATATATTCCTGTCAACATGGATACCAGCATAGGATTCACGTGTTCAGGTCTTTCTTCCAAAAACATGATCTGAACACCTGTACTATATGTCTTGTTTACTAGTCTCATCATTCACAAAACAGCCTTTTTATTTCAGTATAACAATGGTACCCCTGTACCTCTGCTGTTCCCATTTCAAAGTGAACTGTGTGGAAACCCACCCAAGGCACGACTGGGTCAGTAACTCCTATATCCAGTTACCTATAGCTGGGAGGAGTGGGAGGTGTGTTGTTCCTTCAGCTGGTTTCCTCTCAAACTTACCTGTAGGCTCAACAGGGACTCTTTGATTTGAGAAGGGACAGGGACAGAGAAGAGTACCTTACGGATATCTCTATTTTTAGTTTTATCAACAGATTGTTTCTGTATATTTCATAGTTGCCCCTGGTGTTGTCGTAGAAATAAAGAAAACATCCTTGCTGTGATGCCACACCTGACAAACCAACACCTCCGGCCTACACATTTCAGTTGTTGGGCTAATCACAAACCATCTTTCATGATGTGCATTATTCCCTCTGGAATCAAAAGCTTTTTTTCAGACACTGGGTGTTGCTCACTATTGCTAAACAGAGCTGTCTCCTCTCTGAGGTGTGGCTACACCTCTGATCCCAGGACATACTCATATGATGAAACAGCTGAGTATCTATCCACCCTGGAAAATTTAACTATACACTCTTTCACAGTTTTTCCTCACAACTATGTTGTATTTAATAGAAATAAGTGAAATTCCACATTAAAATGCATTGAAGGTCAATGAGATTAATGTAATAGAAAATAAATCATAATTTTAGGTCATGGTCAGAAAATCTAAATCTAAATCAAACGGAAAGGGATGAGCAGTTAACAATGCCTCAAATAATCCCACGCATGCACGCACACACACACACACACACGCACACACACACACACACACACACACACACACACGATTTAGCAAAATTGTTTCTTTCACACTAGCATCAACTTGATGATATGATCATTTCAGACATCACAAACAACTGTTGTCTAAAGTAATGCCATTACATTAAAGATTATCATAATCAAAAGGAATTCAATTAGTTTTCGTCTGATGTGGAGGTCTATGTGATTATTTTTAATGTGGTTTTGAGCAGGTGAAATAAATAGTAAAAAAAGATATCCTTCTGATTAGAGGCGCAATTGCAACAAGAATATGAATGTATATTCTTGTTTTGTTCTGACCTTATATATAAGTATTTCCCATGGAGATATTGTAAAGTAAAACAAGTAGAAACTGGAGTACAGCATTTGAGGTTACACTTCTGAGTGAGTAGGAGGCTTCACTTTAGTTCTCAGCTGGGGCTTTAACAAAGTTTAAGTGACTAAAATCATATGTTTAAAAAACCTAAACAGGGAGAGGAAGAATGACAGGAGGAGAGAAACGTTTTCAACCTGGCACAAACATGTCCTATGAATTGACTTCCCCGATTGTGCCTCTTTGCCCCGACGCCCAGGTGGACCAGCAGAAACCCAGCAAAGCGGCAGGCTCCGTCCTTCCTGCTCCGACCTCCGGTGTCCGTGTCACTTCCGTGTTCCGCTCTCACCTGTTACACCTGCGTTACAGCGCAGCGCCGAGGGCGCGACTCCGCCGGCTCAGCCAGTGTGCACCTGTCGCGCTCGTGTGCCATGTCGGAGGAGCTGCTGACGCGCCGCTCCCCGGGGGCGGCGGAGGACGCGTTGGACGCCGAGAACCGAGGCCGGGAGATGGACTGTGAGCAGCCCATTTTCTCCGCGTTGAGCGGCGGCGCGAAGGCGGTGGGGGGCACCGAGCCGCCGGCGAGCTCCCACGGCGGCGCCGGAAGTGGAGTGGCCTCGCCGGCCGCGACCGCCTCCGACAGCGAGTCCGGGATCTTCTCCGGCGAGTGCGAGCTCTGCGTGGAGCACGAGTCCGAGCTCGACTGGTTCTGTGGCACCGAGCAGAAGCTCATCTGCTCCCACTGCGCCATCGTGGGCCCCTGCCACGGACACGCCGTGACCCCGCTGGCCACCAGAGTCGCCTCGATCAGGGTGAGTGAGTGAGTGAGTGTGTGTGTGTGTGTGTGTGTGTGGGTGTGTGTGTGGAACCGCGTTCCTTTCTCCTTCATATTCTAGTGTCTGTGCCTGGTTGTTTTTCTTCTTTTGTTTTCTACTTTGGCATCCTACAAGGTAAATATGTTCTGTTTACTGAGGGTTAAAAATAGCCCAGGAAGGTTAACTTTCACTTTGTGTGAGTGAGGTTGCCCTCCACCCTCTTAATACAAGCCACCTTATAATACATATTAATACTGATTCTATCATACCTCTCATAATTTACCTCGTCTACTTGAAACTCGACACCCTTCTTTCTCTTTTATGCTTCTTTTATGAGAGATTTTACAGATTTCAGCCAATCACTGTGTGTCAACGGTGGCAGCTGCTATAAGAAAACCAGGACCACTCACTGATGTGTAGAAATTATGTTGTGGAATTATGGTGTTATATGTGCGAACTTTTATGTGGATAATTTCTGTCTTGGGTGTGTCACGGACGGTTTGCATGATTCCTCTACGTGGTATTTGAAAAGACTGGATATTCTTGTTGCGTCTCCAGCTGATCACTAGTGTGTATGTGTGTGTGTGTGTGTGTGTGTTCACCAGAACCAACTGGTGGACGTGTGCGAGAAAATGCAGCTGCAGGCGCTGAGGATTGAAAGGTTCATCGACCAGACGCTGACAGCCAAAGAGCAAAATCTCCTGGTGAGAAATACCCCCGACCCACTCGACCACACACCTACTGGAATAGTCACATATAGACGACACAGTGCCAAATGTATTAATGATACATGTTGATCGTCAGTGGTGCGCACCACTGTGTCTCAAGTACTGTGTATTGACAGTGGGCGGCTCGCCTTTATGAAAAAGTCACATGTGACAATCCACTTAATTATCAATAAATCTTATGACCTTATCCGCTGATTGTTGGCAAAAAAAAATGCCATGTGTCTAAGATCCCAATGTGGTATCTTCATTTGTATGGCACAAAGTAGGAAAAAAAGCATCAGGGGGAATTATTGGCACTCTTGCCGGTTTAATAATTAATTCTAAATAACTAGTTGATTATTAGACTGATTGTTTGAGCATTAGAGAATAAGGAGAGGAAAGAGGTTAAAAACACCTCACTTATTCATATTTCTTTATAAAATATCATGATGTATAGCAAATGTTTCCGAATATTAGGAGGTTGGAAGCTGACAATTTACAATATTCCATAATGATTTTCAGATCTTTTAAACATTTCTTACAATGAGGTCATTGTAATTACAAATATATTAGTTAGATGGGAAAATAATTTCTTCACTATACCTTGAAGTAAAGATTCTTCAAAGCTTATTCGGTCATTCATCATCAATCCAATCATTGAAAGATAGCAACAACAACGACAATCCCCTCTTTCACTCCACCACTATAATTATTAACATCTCCTGACAAAATGGGTCTGCAGTGGTCAGAGGTACAGGCGGAGCATGGGTAGTTCACCAGGTAACAGAAAACCAGACCTCAAGCAAACAACAAGGAAAACAAATTCCACCAGTGCTCCGGTGTTTCCTTCTCCTGTCGCTAAAATGTCTTCTTCTGTCCAGACGTCGGCGAGCCGGACGAGGGAGCAGGTGCTGGCCCAGGTCGGCGCAGCGCGGGAAGCCCTGGAGGAGGAGGAGCAGCGGCTCCTGGAGGAGGTGCAGCAAGAGGAGGAGCGGGTGGAGCAGTGTCTCCTCACCCAGAGGGCCCACTGGCGACAGGCGTTGGCGAATCTGTCGCAAACGCGCTCGCGTCTGGTGCACACGCTCACGCACACTCCAGACGCACAGCTGGTGGTGAGAGACCCGGGGGGCAGTCGTAGCAGAAAGGTTGGGAGTTCTGGGTGGGATGGTGGGAACAAAGAAGAATAGATGAACTTGTCTTCAAGGATAATAAATTGATTCAACTACTTGAATGCCCAGGAGAGTGATCACTTGTTTCCTGTCTCATCTTTCAGACCAGTGTCCAGGAACTAGCTGAACGGTAATCTTTTACCACATGACACATTTGTGAATATTCTTCGTGCTTCAGACGTACCAGAGAGGTGATATCTCTTCTCCTCTCTCTCTCTGTCTGTGTGTGTATTTGGTTTCAGGGTGGAGGAAGCCGAGGGGGTCGGGGAGCCCTGCGATACAGACCAGCTCAACCTGAACCCTGGCTGCAGTGAGAGCAAGCTGCTGAGAGGCCTGTGGGCCTCAGCAGTGCTGCTCGGCCCAAATGGTTAGTCGATTTCTATTTGGCTGGGAATCGTCCTGGAGCTTCGTGCTTCATGCTGCGTGCTTCAGGCCTCAGGCTTCGTGCTTCGTGCTTCGTGGCGGTGATTTAGCAGACTTGCAAACCTTGAAAATCCAGAAAACAGAAGATGTTCAAATCAAAAGCAGCCCTTCATTTTTACATGTTGGTTGGATGTAGTGCGTAAATGTGTCGGTCCATAATCATTTTTCCAGGAGCAGAGCTCTAAAAAACAGTTAATGACATACTCCTTTTTCCCTCCTTCCACAGATTATGGATCGTCTGATTTAAAGTTTGATGAGCGCACACTAAGCCCTCTCCTGTCCCTGTCCGAGGACTTCTGCACTTTGACCTTCCTGCGCAAAAAACCCCGCCAGTCCCCTCGCTACGACCCAGCGCGCTTTGACTGTTGGCCCAACGCGCTGGGGTCCCTGTCCGTGTCGTCCGGCACCCACAGCTGGATGGTGGATGTGGGTCAGAGCGGTGCCTTTAAGGTCGGGGTCTGCTACGCCTCTGTGGAACGCAAAGGCTCTGGGAATGACGCCCGGCTGGGCTACAACACTAATTCCTGGGTGCTGTCTCACTACGACGGGGAATACTCCTTCTTCCATGCGGGGAAGAAGGTGCCCCTGCAGGTGGGGCGGACACCCAAGAGGATTGGCTTGCTGCTGGACTGGCCGAGTCAGACGTTGTTGTTTTACGAGCCGGAATCCTGCGCCGTGCTGCACTGTGTCACGCAACACTTCAGTGCCCCGCTGCTGCTGGCATGTGCCGTCACTGACCGCAGCATCACCATATTGCCATACCAAATAAACTAAATGAAAAGTGAAAAGAAATGCAAGGGAGAGACTTTCTTTTGTGTAAGATTGTCCATCTTTGGAATGATGAAAAAACTCTATTTTATTCTATTAACTGTGATAGCTGCTGATTCTTTTTTAACTGGTTTTAATAATGTATATGTTGATCGTATTATACAGTAGTTGTGCTATTATGACTGACAGTGATTTTTTTAAAAGTTTGTTTTGAATATGATTGTTTTTTTTAAATAATCAGTTGGATCCGTGTAATGAAGCTTCCCTGACACTTGTTATAGAAAATATTGATTATACTGGTTGATCCAGGAATGCTGTATATGTTATGTGGCATATTCTCAGTAAAAATGATTATTACTAACTTTCTATAACATTGTGAGAAAGGGCGTTATTGTTTTTTTTCTTTGACAATTTCCAAGGTAATAATACATGAATCTTGATGAAATAAATAAGGCATATCTAGGGGACTGATATATATGAGTGTGTGCATGCAGTAAAAATGTGGTTTCAGAATGTTGGGCCCTGGAGGAAGTATACTCCTTATTGAGTGCCATTGTAGTATTTCTTCTTTTTTTTTTACATCAATAAAAGGGGCAGTGGTGGGCTAAGGGGTTAGAGAAACGTGCTCTCTTTGATACTTGTTAAGAGGCAGTTTGAAAATGAAGGTCCTATTATGAAATTCAGAGAAGTAAACACCTCAACTGCTTCTCAGTAGTTTCTGCACCAAACCACTAGAGGGCGGCAAAGTCAAATTCAACCTTCAAGACCGACATCACCGGCAGTTTGGCAGCTGTGAGCTCATGAGGACGTCATCATATCAGATCAGTTAAGTAAATAAAGTGGAAAGTGGAAATGTTCCTCCAGGACCACGGACAGTTACAGGTACTGAGTAGAACACACTTACACTGTGATACCACAGATACAGTACGCAGGTGAGAGACAGGATGGATACATTTAAGACTTGGAGGCAGGACAACCCGGGGTGTAGCAATCAGAAGGATGTCATGCAACACAGTAATTTAATTCTATTCATGCTGGTGTGCAGTTTTTCAGCAGTCTGTTAAAAACAGTAATTCTGTATCTATGGATTAAGTTTTGTTGTACGGTTCTATTACTATTAACTCTTTTAAATCAATCTGAGTCACAAAACCCAAAACCCCAGGACCACAAATTGCCAAATGTGATAGATCCTTTATTTGGTGTGAAACACATTATGGGTGTTAATATATCACATGTCCTTCAATATGGGTTAAAAGAAAAGAAAAGAAAAGACAGGCTCAACAAATGTGTGATTCACATTTACTGAGCTGTGATTTATTATCTCAAGATTTAAAACACCTGAAATTGTTTTTGCACTTCTTTTAGAAATATTGTTAATGCTCCTGTTGACCAACTCAATTTCAACAGATTATTCCTGTAAAATGGAACAATGTATTCACAGTTCAGTATGTGACAACTCAAAAGATAACAGAAGCATCTGCTCCTTTCCTGCTGCACCCATTAATGTTTGTACAACTGCAGGTGCACATACTGTTTCTCAGTAATATGACATGAGTGGGTTAAATAAGAAAATAGACACAAAGTTACCTATTTTGCATCTGGCCAAATATTGGCATTAAAATTTTAAAACTGTACCAATACCAATGTTGCATTTCAAAGCTGATTACAGTCATTGGGGAAGGACATAATTACAGACAAGATTTCGTTTTTAAATTTATCTTTAAGCTTAAATCAAAACACATCTTCACTAACAGATGGCGTCTGAACACGGCCTGTTGAACCAAATCAGATGATCAGAAACATTTAGAATAATGTCAATCAAAATGATTTAGGACCAAGCAAGATAAAATTAAGATGTAAGAAGGAACAAGCCAACGTTTGCCAAATGTGAAATTTCCCCATTTCCTCAGTCACTAATTCTAAAACTTCCACAGTGTCACACTTTGAATATTTATGGTTTCCCCGCTTTCGTCTGTTGATTCCCGAACCAGTGCTCTTTCTCACGTGCTCCTCTTTTTGGATGCACTCGGTATGACGGGCGGCGGGTCGATGTTGAGCTCTTGTCGGAGCTCTTCGACGCTCTGCTCCCATCGCCTCTCGTAGAAGATGCTGAGGACGCAGCGGGCCTGCCACCCGTTCTGCAGGGCCCAGGGCCCCAAAGACGTGAACAGCGTCTGTAAGCGGCTGGGAGCAGGTGAAAAGGAAACAATAAACATGATGCAATGGTGAAGAGGAAACTTGTCAAACTTGATCTATTTTACTTCTGGTAACTGGGCTACAGGTCTCTTTCCCTGAAAACAAAGAAGTTCACAGCTATTGAATGAGGAAGGATTAATGATTTACAGGTTACACAAACGGTTTATAGGCCATTGTCCATTATAACGCCAAGAGGACTTTGGTCGTAAAACTCAAATGCTTGGTGGAAAGTGTGAGAGCCCTAGTGTCCTCTGTAAAAGTGTCCGCTGAAAAACTTCCAAAATGACAACATACGCTGTTTTCCTTAATTCAGCGAGACACACTTATTTAAAAGGAGATGGCTATTTATAGAAAACGGTTTGAAAGTTGAACACATCCAGACATGAGCGTCAATCTCAGTTCAGGAGGCGGTAGAGGTGGCGGAGGAACACTGCAATAGTAAAAATAGCTTTGACATGAGCGCGATCGTCAGGGCAACAGTGAGGTCAGGTTAAAATGTCCGTGACGTTCAACTGAACGAACACGAGTGGATGTTACTAGCTACACAATGGGCCAATCGGCCATCCATGTGAGTGCTTTGCCTGGACTGTTGCGCAGACAAACAATATTTTGGAAAGTTTCAGTGCAGGCTTTAGGAAATTGAGATGGGGTTAGGGGGATTGTTAGTCACAACCCCGAGGTCTGTTCTTTGTTGAGCGTGAACACAATGAGTCTATCAAAGCTCCTTTCATTTGTATCATGACACCTGGAAAGTGAAGCTACCAGCCTGCCTGCGACAGAAGAACTCACTAGACCGTCAATAAGCTTTGGAAACCCCCTTCAATCCACACCTGGCTCAGCTGTGAGTAGGTGGAACAGGCCCCCGGGATTCTATTTCTTTCAGTCAAATACTATGAATGTCTGAGAGCGTCTAAAAAAAACTTCACTTTGCCTTTGACTGCTTGTATTCTGCTCCAGCCAAAACATCTCGGTGGTCCAAATCCACGCTCAAATGTAATCTGTGGTAAAACCCACTGGTATTGTACCTTGTATTTAGTCGAAGTGGCCCCAACAAAGCTCCAAGGGCACACATGGGAAGCCCCGTCTGAGCCGCTTCGAACCATTTCACTGCCACTTCACCTAAAAAGACAACAGGGGGAACAAAACCAACCAACCATGCAAATGATTAAAGACGAAAGGAGAAGGATGAGCAAAAATATTCAGGTAACGGAAAACAGTGTGTCAAAACAAACTTCTGTTGCGAATCCAGACTGAATTTTTTTTACTTCTCTTTTAGTCAGATCATTGTGACTGTGGAATCGATTGATGAGTAATTTGTCACCGAAAGTTCAGAAAATGTGGCAGAGACACAGTTAAGTTTTAAAAAGAATTGTTCAGATGTGAGGCTCCAGCTTTGTCCCCTTAATGGACACATTCATTCTTGCGAGCCTTCACCATGTCATCACTACGGCTTTACAGAAGGTTGAAATAAAAATGCTCGCCTTGCATTGGTAGTTTACTATAAATAACACAATCTAACTATGGATGCTGTAGGACAGCGATGGATTGTGGGTAGCATTTTTACTTTAGATTACATGAAGCCTGACTCACCCAGCATGTTCGTGGGCATGCCCAGTAAGGTGTGCAACAGATCGTGGACCTCTCTGTATCTCTGCATGACGTAAGCCAGCTCCTCGTTGTCCACAAACTTCACGTCTGCCCTGGAGTCGGGGGTCACGTGCTGAAAGAACAGGAGAGCGAATACGGAAGTGACGATGAGGGAATGGGTTTAACCCACTGAAATCAGTGTTATGAAATGTGACACAGGTATTTCATTTCCTCTGTATGGCCTTTTAAAACACATCAGCTTACACACTCACATTGTCCTCCAGAAAACGGAGGTATTCTCTCCCAAAAGAGCCGTCAGGCAGCGAGGCCATCTTGCTCAGATCAAGTGTGGACAGTCGGATCCTGGGCCGTTCTCTGCAATAACCAGTCAATATCCAGCAAGAGGACGTCAAAATTACATCATGGTAGAAACAAATTGTGTTTAAAAGTGTCTAAATTTGAGAAAAAATAGCGCTGCAGTGTCTCACGTTAGGATAGTGTAGCCTTCAGGATCATTTCTCATCCTGTCCCGGAGATTTACCAACGCCATGTGTCCTGTTGTCTCTCCGAGCACCGCAACCATGTCTGTGAAGTGCAAAGAGTCTCATGGGATTATCAAGAGATTTAACAAGATGTGACTTTTGCAGCCAAAACCTTCTAATAATCGATTTCCCCAAAACAACAAACTCTATGTTGTCTCAAAGACTCTCCAACTTGTGCACTTTAAAGGGCATTACAGCTTTTTTCACATAAGTCCCATCACTTAACTCCTCATGGAGACCACCAGCCAGTCTGTGAAAAGCAGCTGGTCAGTTCCATCTGTGTGTCTAGAGGACATTTTTCAAGTTTGGGTAAATGTGATAAATTGTCGAGTCTGGCTGATGTCCGGCCTGGAATTGTAATGACCGGGATTTTTAGCAGGTAGACTAAAAGGAATTTCACTTCCAGCATTCAGCTCTCTTCCTCCGAGAGAGTTTCGGGGGAACAAAAATGCTTTGTATTTATTTTGTCTTCTGTTTCCAAATAATTTTGAAGATCGTGACTGTGGTTGAGAGAACTGAACCTTGAGAATCAGCATCTGTACTCAAACAGCACTTGAGAAAAGAACTTTGATTACAGTCCCTTTTGGTATCACTTCACTGAAAAAAAGGAAAACGATAATGAAACGATGATTCACAATTTTGTAATGATAACAAAAAAAGAAAGTTTTGCATTTAGTCTCAATTTACTGTTAGAGAGATAAAAACTGAAATGATTAGTTTTCTCAACCACTCTTTTCCCTGAACCAAATAACAGAATTACATGGGAAGGTCTGACAAACTGGGGGTTAGTTCCTGGTCTGCAGGAACTAAGCAGCTTTCCTGAAAATTCTCACAACAAGGTTCACATACTTGGCATTTTAAGAATATAAAACCAAATATTGTGGCCTTCATTAGTTAACGCCTATTCCAAGACTTTTTCAAGGGGTTTAAATAACACTACCATCAGGAGAGCGGTTGCCATATTTGACCATACAGTATGTTTTCTGTGACTGGCCTCTGTCTCACAGACAGGGAATGCAGGAAATGGGAGGCAAATTCCTCAGTCAAGAGTTGGACGCCCCATGGGGGGTATCTATAATAAAACAGACAAACAATGACGGAGAGACCGCAGCTCCGAAACCGGATGCTTGACGATGTGGGAGCCTCACCGTGTCTGTAGGGGTCCTGCAGTGCAGCCACACCTGACCCAACGGCCAGCAGGGCTTTCTGGGTGGGGGTGGTGGGGATGTGTCCGGGATACAGCCCATCATAGCTGCCGTCTGTAAACTCACTGCTGCTGCTGCACAACTGCCGGACACACACTGCTGAGGCAAATGTGGAGCGACATTTGAAACATTGTACACAACTGGACCAAGACAATATAGTAATGTAACTAATGGACATGTGTTTTTTTGGCCTCAATGCTTTAATAACATATTGAATCATGTACATCAGAGAGAAAAGCAGAGCGATTTAATGATACAGGCTGCAGAGAACAGCAACTGTGAGCTTATGTTTGAGCAAAGTGAGTACTGACACTGTGTGGTATTAGGACTGACGCCTTAATAAGGGGGTTTAAGGTTTTTTTAAAAAGGATTTAATTTGATTCTTTGTCTTTGGTTATTGTTTACAAAAAAAGACAAGCTGTGTGTTCCTTCATAAAAGTCATACCGCCGAGGAACTGACTTGAGTACCTGAGGTAGGGCTACAACAGTTAATCGCCAACTATTTTGATAATCGATTAATCGGTTCAAGTAGTTTTTATGAGAAAAAAAAGTCTTTATTCTCTGATTTCAGCTTTTTCAATGTGAATACTTTCTGGTTTCTTTGCTGCTCTGTGACAAAAAAAAAGAAAAAAAGGAAATATATATTGGTGTGGACAAAAAACAAAACGTCAACGTTTTTCACCATGTTATGGACCAAACAACTAATCGATTAATCGAGAAAATAATCTGAGGAGTGTTGTTGTGGAGCCACTTTCAACACACAGTCAACGAGCACGTTGTGCTAGCAGCTAAGCTTTTGACATCCACTCGGGTTTACATTACAGCAGTTAACACCTCTAGGTTTATCAAACTAAAATAAAAGGCGTATGTTCGTAACGCTCAAACCACACGTATAGAAACTCGTACCTTCAGAGATCAAATCGCAGTGTCGCCGACTCAACCGTTGGAAAGGTCGCGCGACGCGCTGCCACATTGTGAACGCCACTGCGCATGCGTCGGGGAAGGAAGGTCTGCTTATTTTCTACACCGGGGCAGCCCTGCTAACACTGTGATGTGAAGAGTCTGAACCTCGAATGTGACTCCGCTCTCCTCATCTGCCTTATGATTTCAAAAAAGCAAACGCGCATACACACGGTGCGAGATTGTAAACACCTTGGAGGGGTTGCGTTAGAGAGGCTCGTGCCTCTCCCTCGGACGGACACGAAGGTTAGCAGTTAGCTAACGGAGCCGTTGCTGTGCTAAAACCCACGGCGAATGACAGTAGAGCACTTAGCAGTGACGTGGCAGCACGAAGTTGCGTAGCTACTAAGTTAAATACGTAGACGCTGTTGCGTTATTTCTCGGGCTCGACCCAATCACACTGACACAAAATGTTGTTTGAAAAAGAATAAGCGACAGAAGTGTATCCAGTCGTGACTCGCTCGTCAGAGCGGCACGAGGAGCGACCGACTCGCATCACGACGAGCTGTTTACATCCGCTCCGCCGCTGCTGACGTAGTGCGAAGGGGGCGTTCGGTGCGCTCGTAAGAAATACTCCGCGAGGCTGCTGATGCGTTAAAAAGGCGAAGCAGCCCTCGCAAGATCGGTGAGTAGCGTCCGAGGCTTGATTTCACCAGAGAGAGAGAGACAGAGAGACAGACAGAGAGAGAGAGAGACAGTCTGCAGCTGCACGCAGAGGGGTCAGAGATCTGTGGCTGTAGGAGCAGAGGAGCAGGAAACATGGCGGAGGGAGAAGGGCGATCACACACACAGGGAGAGAGAGAGAGAGAGAGAGAGTGTGTGTGTGTGTGTGTGTGTGTGAGTGTGTGTGTTTGTGTTTATTCGTTTGCTGTAGGTTTTCGAAGAAGCCAGGAAGTTCTGTTTGAGAGAAAGACAGACATGTACATGCAGTGGTGGACTGGTTGCCCTCCATAGCCGAGTGGTGTTTCTTTCCACTGACGTGTCTGTGAACTGAACTGTAACTCTTGACTGCGTGGACACAGTTGAGACACTGAGGCCGTTTCTTGATTCCATTTATTTCCTGTTTTAATCACAGCTCGGGTGCGCGCGCGTGAGAATTAAGGCTTGGCTCATCGTCCACCGTGTCAACAGTGTGTTATGTGACTTGTGCGAACAAGTCTGCACACATTTCAACACTTTGTGATACATCGAGGCAGACTTTACTGCTACTGAGAGTTAGGTCGTGACACAGTGTTGCAATATTAGTCATCGTTGCATTTGAATGTACCAACCTGTCAGATATGTATGCGCGGAACAATGTCAGGAAAGGGTTAGGTTCTGAGTAAGAACTGAAAGGTCAAACATTTTGTTCGCGCCTCTGCCCTGGGTTCTTTTCTTGAGACTGATCTAATCTACAGTGGAACAACTGACAAATAGATCTTAAGTCGTTAGTCCGGAAAGTTCAATGAAAACGACCCAGTGTTACTGTTTCTCCCTCCATGTCATGGGACAGAATTTTAAAAATGTGGAAACATTCATATATTCATACGAATATACGAAGTGCTATTCATTTCAAAACGATAATAGACAAATACTAATAAACCAATAAAATGTTCGCAAACTTTATTTTGCAGTCAGAAATTATAACAAAATGTCAGTGATAGTGGCGTTTACTTAAAATATAATGTTTTAAATACAGTTAAAATGCTTTTTAATGTGACTATATAAAAGTTGGGATTCATCTTATTTAAAGCTGTTGATTTTGAATTGTTTAAGTCCTGAATCTTACTTGAGAGATTGTATTCTTAGTAGTTCTAATGGTTCAATTATTATTGAAGGCTGAGCATGTATTACTGGTCATATGCTCACTTGGGACTCATGATAGGGACTCATGATATCAGTCCATGTCTCATGATAAAACCATGAGAAATTTGTCACGTTGTCGCCTGTTCGTCCGTTGCACTGACGATCGCAACAGATCGTCAGTATGAAAACGAGATGTAAAAGAGCTGGCTGCTGCTCTAATGGTTCACAGTATCTACTTCATGTTTCCTAGTTTCTTTTTACTTCACCACAAGTTTTGACCCAACAAATACATTCAGCACAATCTCACTTCCTAACTCTCACTCTGATGTCTATTTCTCAACATGACATTAAATGTGGTTAAGGAGGAGTTTGACCCAAAAGAGGATTTGGATATTTTCTACTTCTTAGCCACGTCAACAAAAAGTTTAGGGGTTAGTTTTAGGCTCAGTGACTTTGCTAAGCTCAGCTCTATCCCTGCTTCCTTACAGAGGAACATTTCCATAATTTCTAGTTTGTGCAAGATGAATAGTTTGAGCAAGATAAATATTGTGTTTTGTAACTAAATAATAGATATGGGTTGAACATAAGGGGTATTTACTTCTGCCAGTGCAAAAAGGCAGTGCTGTTGCCCTGCAAATGTCAGTGGTTGTCACTGGTTGTTCTTTTAAGTCGTCATTGAAATTAGTGCAGACACCGTTCAAAGCTATTGGTCTTTTTTTTTACAGCACAGAATTCAAATCGCACAAACAACAATTTGTCAT
The DNA here is from genome assembly GCF_022379125.1 of Scophthalmus maximus. Classification (NCBI taxonomy): domain Eukaryota; kingdom Metazoa; phylum Chordata; class Actinopteri; order Pleuronectiformes; family Scophthalmidae; genus Scophthalmus; species Scophthalmus maximus. Next base: position 9,901,711 of record NC_061534.1, read on the forward strand.
GCAACCTTAAGCCTCCTGCCACCAACGCAGAAATATTCCAAAGGTCATGGCAACCTGAAATTTTCTTTGCAGAGACAATAACCTGAACTATTATGTGGGAATATATGTCAGTGTATAATTACATCTGCTGTATGGGGAAAAACCCTCCCCACTCTTTTTTTTTCCAAAGTTATGCATTACTAATGGAATACACAATAAGACTTCTGTAAAAGAAGCATGTTTTTGTGAGGGCGTAGACGTGTGCAGATTTCTTACACAAACGAAGTTCAACCACGACCTTGGTAGTCTGCTTAATGCAGTACTGTGTGTAGTCACAACATGCCTTTTAGTGTGATATGGACAATTATAGCAATGGCTGACTATGATATTACGTTTTACCACAGACATTCCGGTTCAGTCCCTGCACTGTAAAACATTCCACCGAAATGTAATCGAATTAACTTATCTCTTGTCAGTAACTCCACATAAGTTAGTTTTTATTTTCAGACCACAGTTCTTCTGACATGGAAGTCATTAAATGAAAGTTTTTACCAAAACAAGGCACACCAGGCAGGAAAATTCTGTTGGCAGTCTTGCATGTTTATACTGTCAACTTTTGAGAACCAAATGTACCTGTAGCATTTGTCAAGGCAACAGAAGAACCGTTGCCGTTGCAACCTGATAACATATTTTTACTTCAGTGACCTTCGCTCTTATTTGCTTCAGCAACTCGTGGGACAGCTCGTTCCACTCATGAGCAGCAGCGTGGCAATCACTCACCGTGTGGCGACATAACCTCCAGCTTAATCAAATGAGCCCTGCTGACGTGTTTGCGAGTAAGAGTGGGAAGTTGCGTGAAACATTCTCGCCTCCCCTGGTTGTTTTTTGTAATAGCATTCGATAAAGAGGTAAGAATGAGGCTCATAAGGAGTTAACATGCATCGCTGGCCAGTCAGGCTTGTAACTTTGACAGAGTTGGAAAGTCCTGCTGATGCTGCTATTCTATATCATTCTTGATACTCCCACCAGATGGCGCTAAAAGAAGGAATATTTGAAATCGTAAACATGGTGGTTTTATATTGTTGCATTTTTGATTCATTTTATGTAAAGCACATATATCATACATATACATTTATATATGTATGTATGTATATATTTTTTTATACTGTGACCACACCCAACTGTGATCCAATGTGCTTTATGTTATAGTTTTGTGCACAGGATAAAACAACCACGACATGGTAGCACAAGCACGGTTATTGGTTTCTTATTCATAAATTCCAACTTTTGAGTACCAAATAAAAATGGCACGCCCATTTCAAACCGTACGATGCTTCGTGATATCACGATGGTATGGAGGCATCAGACTGACGATGACTGTCAGGAAGATGAGCTCCCTTTACCGCAGACTTTGGGCTTTTTAACTTTGCAGACCTTTTACATACATAAAACATACCTATATAACACTAGACGAAAGGTGAACAACTGAAGATTGAGATTGACTGAGATTTTGTAAGTGTGTGTGTAAATTTACAGAAAGTGTAAAGTTAGGCTACCCTTTTTCGTGACTTCCCATTCCCCTTTCTTGGAAGCAACACAAGTACTGGTTCCACTGTATTGGAGCTCTGCCAAGTTTACATTCTACAGCTTCTCATCAGATCAATCTGACGCCACCAGTATGTCTGTTTCCTGATCAGTACCTTTCCCTGCCAAGATACTGCTGATAACCAGAGACTTGCACGCATAGACTTTGCAGATAAGACAAGCGGACCGTTGGGGCACAAGTGAAAACGAAATCAGCCACTGGTAAAGCTAAATTTAGGCCAATCACTTAATAATACTAAACTCTTCCCCTCACTTTATATCTCAGCAAATGTTAGTTTCACACAGGTTCCACTGCTCAACGGTCCAACTTGTTTTAAAAAATGTTATGCAAAGCCATTTGTTATTTGCATATGGGGGCTGCAACTAACAATTATTATTTTCACTACAGACTGATCCGTCGATTATTTTCTCGAATGAATCGATCAGTTGTTAATGAGATAAAATGTTGATCGTGTTTCCCAAACCCCCAAGAGGATGTTTTGTTTTGCCCACAAACCAGAAATGTGCAGTTTACTGTCACAGAGGAGCAAAGGAACCAGAAAATATTCACATTTAAGAAGCTGAAATCTGAGATTTTTTTGGTGTGTGTTTTGTATATGGAGAGCATTTTCTGCTCTGGCTGCCGTAGCAGAGCAACCTACATCCTCAAGGACTCATTCCACCCCGGACATTACCTGATTGCCCTCTGGCGAGCTCTTCGGGGCAATAAAATCCCATGCCTGCAGTATTTACCTCTCTGCAAATATATTCACTACTCTAGTGTGCAATACTAATACTAATATGTATAATATTTTAGGTGCGTAATGATCGCCAGATTGTGTGTGTGAAAGTGTCCTAGCTGTATTTTATTTTCTAAATATGTTTTTACTGTTTAACAGCTCAGTAGTAGCTGTTTAGATTTCATTGTGCTGTTGTGCAATGATAATAAAGGCCTATTCGCTAAAGAGTGAACTTGGTATCCTGACAGTTTCTCAGTGAGGAACCCGCCTTTCATTTTCTCTCTGTAGTTATAAGCTTAAGGGCTTGGAAGCTGCTCATATTTGCGTTTTCATCCGAGCTGATGAATTCCCAGTGTGCTGACAGTTCCAGTAGGTGTAAACCTGATAGATATAACCTGTAATTACTTGCTGGTGTGTCCTGCAGTAAACCTGTTGGTTTGCAGTAGTACTGGTAAACAAAGCCTTGTGATGGCTGTCCTGTCTCTTCCTGTTGCACAGGAGTTGTTTGTCTGTTAACGCCTGTCCCCGTGTGTGGTTTTCTAATCCGCAGGCTGTTGCCCCAGATTGATGGACAAGAATGGCCCGAATCTCAATGGACTGCGTGACCTCTCTACCGGGGATCCCCCTCAGTGTGCTGTCAGTGCCCATGGAGAATAAATACAAATGTCAGCAGTGTCTCCAGGTCCTGAGGAAGCCTGTCCAGGCTCAGTGTGGCCACCGCTTCTGTGTACACTGCTTCAGGCAGCTCACCAGGTAGACCAGGGGTCAACAGACCGCCTACAGCCCCCCTCCTCACCCCCTTCCACCCCTTAATGCTTACCTTCTTACTGGACATGCTTCAGCACATCCTGTGTTCTCATCTCTGCTCGCCTCTGGGGATTTTTTTATTTTTACTGTGTGCACCCAAGATCAGTTGCTATATACAAGCTCATCCCTCACATGACTGGACTCTAATGCCGATGACACTGAATCACAAGGATCTGGCTCACTCATTCTAAAAGGTCTCCATTGTTTTGTTTCTTTCTTATCACATGACTCACTGGTTGCTCACTAACACACTAATGTGCTTGTGAATCCATTAAGAATCCATTGGTCAATAGCACCGCATGTCCGGTGATACAGTGGCAGTATCATTAAATATAAAGTGAAAGAAGATATTATGAAACTAATGGATGATTAATAACAGTTATACATTGAATGTATGAAACCGTACGTGAATGTGCCAACATTCAAACCACGGCAAAAAACACTTTGTGTGAAATTTGTGTTTTCACATGTGAAAAGTCTAAAAGTTTAGTGCCATTGCATTAGCATGTGACAATGTGAAGTAGATGATTTGACAGATTTCACGTGAGCTGCTGCATGTGAACTTGTCAGGCTGTAATTATAATTCAACGTGCTTTTTGTTTTGGTTTTGTTGTGTGTCAGTAATACTCGGTCATGTGTTTGTCCCGAACCTTGCAGAAGCTCTTAAATGTCCTCGTAAATTTCCCCCACACCTTATCAAGGATTCTTTCTTTCTTTCCTTCTTAGACTTCTGTTGAATTGATTTAATTTAATGATTCACCAACTTGAGCTGTGATTCATACTGGTCAGCATTTCATCCAGTAAGGGATCAGCAGGAAACCAGCCTTTCCTTCTTTTTTTCCCACTGTAAAGTCCCACACCTGTTTTGTTTGTCAGTTCTGGGCCAAAGCCTTGTGAAGCCTGCCGCCAAGAGGAAATATACGAGGAGCCAATCTCCATCCTGAACAGTAATGAGGTAAGCTATGTAGTATTTCGTGAAACATCCCCTGTTTTAATCGGTATAACGTCCTTCAGCCCCGCTCTGTTTGAAGGAAACGTATGACTCCGATCCCACATTGCGCTGCCATTACTGACGGGGGGATTTCCTCCACCACAACCCCACACAATGCATCCTGCCTGCTGTTGTTATTCCTGCCGTCGTGGCTCACTGAGCTTTTTGTTCTCTGCTCCTCCGCCAGGCTTTTCCAGACAATGCAGCAGGTCGAGAAATTGCAAGTCTGCCGGCCAGGTGTTTGAACCAGGGCTGCAGCTGGACAGGATCAATAAAGGAGTATGAGGTGAGGTATAAGTTCATAATGTTTGGGTATTGTGAATGTGTTTACTGCTGTCTCTGTCTGTCCTATATTAAACCTTGTATAAGTGTCAGTTTACTAATTTATCCACAGCCAAACCAGTTCTCTCTGAGTCCTCCCCCTAAAGCCTTCAGTTCACATTATGGTTGGAACATCGTGGTCTGATTACACGCACTTCAGCGAAGGCTGCGGAGAAACAGGAAGTGAAACTCAACATGCCTGGAAAGCCCCTAACGTATCTAACTCACTGATCTACAACAGCTCAGTGGGAAAGTACCAGCCCATAAAAGGAAGCTAAACTTGAGAACAGCTTGACCAGTGATGTCTGGAGCTGACCGTTGCTTGAAAATGGGAACTACTGAATTGTAAGAAACAAAACAGAAACAGATTTAGGCTGTGAGCCACGTCCTTCACACAGACTGTGGGTTGTTGAAACAGAGAAAAACTAACATCAGAGCCATAGAAAGCTGTTTGTTTTCTGGTGTTAGTGAGTTTGAATGAGTGTTATCTTTCCACAGTTTTGTTTCTACTGTAAATATCTGAGGGCCGGGCAAAGTTCGTCAGTTTGTTTATTAAAGAGATTGAGCTAATTTCCGTCAACAGGATGTTTGTGGTTTTAATCAACCTCACCCTGTGACCTTACCTAGAGGAAGTTCGACACAGGAAACATCAAAGTGGCGTAATGGCAGGAAATGAGTTTAAAATGAGATCACTTGCCGGAGATCATTTTTGCATGTTTTGTAAGTGTGGACCTGACGGGTTTCGCTTGCCGATGATGAGCCATCCTCTTATTTATGAGACATTTTCTTTGACTGTTGCATCAAAGTGCACTGCCCATGAAAACGTTAATCATGCTGGGTGAGACGCCAACATGTTTGTGTGATTATCTATGGGCTGCTGTCTTAGTCACCGTCGTCTGGAACGATCATTATCGGACACACCCAAAAACTAGGTCATGCGAAGGTGGAAAAAAAACGACTAAATTTGGTGTCAGAGTGGCGTCGCAGGGACAGGGATCGGACTGAGAAGCTGTTTTTTTTAGATTATCACACTGAAGTTTGGACTCTCAGTCGAAGGTTTGCCTGTGTAGCATGTCTGAGAGTGAGCAGTGAAAGCGAAAAGCAGGCTAACCTACCTGTGGCTCCAGCTGTGTGGCTTCAACCTGCTGCCGTTGGTGGTCACTGCGAAACAGACTCGCTTCTGGCTCGGCTGACTCCGCCTCACAGTCAAGCTCCGCCCCCTTTAGTTTCCCGGCATTTTTCAGAAAGTTGTCAGCGTCAGATTTAAACAAAAACAAAAACCAATATTATTATTATTATCACAACTTAATTTTTCACTTATTTATTGCTCTACTTTTTATACATATGCTTCTATTTTTCTCTACCTTTTTATTTCCACATCTTCCACTGACTTTGTGACTTTGTTTGAAAAATATTTTCTCTTCTCATTTCTTTAGTATATTATTCATGTTTTACAACCATATAGCACAAATAATTGTAGTTTAAGTTATTTCTACTAATTAGGTTACAGGGAAAAAACTGTATTATTAGATTGAAGATAACAGAATCATAATTGCTTAATATAAAAAGATTTTAAATCAATGTACGCAGTTATTACAGTTGACCTCCTTTTATGCACTTTAGATGATACAGTTTTGTGTAAAAGAAGAACCTCTGGTTTTTCCACATTGCAGCTGTTAACATGACCGCTTGCATACTGCACATGGGTGTGTCTGTCAGTTACAGTGCATTTGGTGAGAGTCATTTACTTCAACCACCAAAGACGAGTTTGTATTGTCTTTGTATAAGAAAACTTAACTAAAGATCCACAGGTTTTATATCCATGTGCACTCAAAACAAACTGGAACACCGCCAAGGACAACAGTCATACCTATGATAATGTCATTGAGAGATAATGAATAAACTCATTCAAAATAATCAACGTGATGATTGAATCCACAAAGACTCATTCTGGCCTGCGTGAGAAACACAAACACTAATAATGATATAGACCTGTCCAACGTTATTCAGGCGCAGCATGAAGGCTGCTGTGAATTTGAGCGGGTGCAGTGCGACGCCTGCCAGGCCTCGATCCTGCGGTCGGACAAGTGCAGACACAGCGAGAGAGAATGTGAGGCAAGAACGCTCAACTGCAAATACTGCAAGATGTCATTCAACTTTAAAGAAATTAAGGTGAGAGATCGTCTAGAGCAAAGCCCCCTGCTTGGTTGTGTCTCTATAAATATACAGGACCTAATAATCTCCCCCTCCACTGCGTCTTTTAGGCCCACGATGAAATCTGCTTGAAGTTTCCCTTACAATGCAAAGACTGCGGCAAGAAGAAGATCCCGAGAGAAAAGGTTTGAGCGACTACTCCAAATTACACTTAAACTTTCCATACAAATTTCCACGTGAAGTGGCGATGGTTGACGATTTGCTCAGTAAACAAATGCACCCGAATGTTGTCGGAAAATAAAACTACAAAGGTCAATCTGGTTGCTTCTATATACTGTGCCTTAGCAAGGACTAATCGCCAAGTAGACTAATGCTACATATAACATTTATAGGCTAAACTAACGTTTAAGACCTTGCACTATTTCTATTAAGATACATGGAATTATACTAAACACAAGCATCAGCCAGAATGTCCAAGTTCCAATAGACGTACCTTTAAACTGGATTAGAGTTCAGAAATCTGAAGACTATAATCCACGTCCACGTCCTGCATACTGTACCTGCGAGTTCCACATCCAACCATTGAAAGGCCTCTTTCTAATGGAGGTTTTAGGAAATTTTGCCTTAGAGTTTCCTTTATGATTAGACTTAGTTTCTTTCAGACTAAGAATCCTGTCTTTCAGTTTTTTGTTTGTAGCTGATCCGCTCACATTTCCTTTTGTCCATCCCACCTTCAGTTCAGCGATCACAGCCGGATCTGCGCCAAGTCAAAGAGTGCCTGTCCGTTCAGCGAAGTGGGCTGCAAGTTTGTGGTACGTATGTTAATCTAATCAAGTATATTGCTTTCATTGTTGTTATTTATGTTATAGAAACAGGTGAGCAAAAATTATTGACATAAATATGATGTTGTAGGAGGCCTTTTAAAAGACATTCACAGAAGAAACTATCAGTTTCTCTAAAAAAAAAATGCATATGGTGGTTGAATCCACAAAGACTCTATAGAAAGAAAGAAACATAGAAGAAAATATTATATCTGTTGAATGATAAAAAGGGATTTTTTTTAACCCATTGAACTCTGTCTCTGAACAAAGGACAAGAAACAAAGTCACAACTTGGGAAACTATTTAAAAATCTTTTGTATCATTTAGCATACAAATCTAGATGGTTTATAGTGTCTTAAAGAACAAAATTTGAAAAATCAAAGCAGCAAAAAACAAGTGTTAACACACCTCTGGGTTTTTCAAACATAAGCTGGTTAATTATGTTTTAGTGAATTAGTAGTTAACTCAGTGACTTAAACAAACTGGGGCTTTCCGCCCCTCAACATTAAAACCACCAATAGCTGGTGTTACAGCCGGCAGCTGCTCACCTCTGACCTGACCACAACGTTTGAGCCTTGCAGTCTTGAAATTTCACTTTGGCCCTGATAGTTGCAGCAGCAAAATGAGCTCGGTTGTGTTTTTTTTGCAGGTGGACAATGGGAAGCTCGCAGACCATGAGCACAGCAGCACCATGGAGCACTTGCGTCTGCTGCTGCCCATGGTCCAGTCCATGCCTCGGGCACGTGCAGAGGCCCTTGGTCCCGGGGATTGGCAGGAGGACTCTGGTCTGGGCCTGTACAGGGCTCCTGAGGAGGGAGTCCCTGTGGGCGCTGGAGCCTCGGCCTCCACGCCGCCCGTAGGCCTGGAAAAAAAGGTGAGTCCCGATGGATTTAATACTCTTTGTTTAACCACTGTTCATGACGAGGATCTAAATGTTTTGTTCCCGTTTTGTCGACAGGTGAACGCTTTAGAAAACATAGTGTGTGTCCTGAACCGGGAAGTGGAGCGCAGCTCGGTTACATTGGAAGCCTTTGCACATCAGCATCGTTTGGACCAAGAAAAGATTGAAAACATGTCTAACAAAGTGCGACAGCTGGAGAGAACGCTGACTATGAGAGACCTGCAGCTGTCGGAGACCGAACAGCTGATGAGGGAACTCCAGTTCTGCACCTTTGACGGGATATTCGTGTGGAAAATCTCAGAGTTCTCGCGCCGCAGACAGGATGCCGTGGCTGGACGAACTCCTGCGATGTTCTCACCTGGTAAGATGAAAAGACATTATCACCGCCCTGCAACCATTTCAATGGTCATCCCAGTTTAAAGATTATTTTTGAATATGGGCGAGTTGAGTCCATTTGTTTCGCATGACATTGACTCTTGGCATGTAGACAAGGGAACTTCCACTGAACTACACCCTTGTTTTCCTACAGGGAGTGTGCAAGTCACTCCTATTCTCATGTGACATTTGTTTTGACTCTCGGTTTACATCCTGGATTCCTCTCTCGTCCTATTCGCAGCGTTTTACTCCAGCAAATACGGCTACAAAATGTGTCTGCGGCTGTATCTGAATGGCGACGGGACGGGTCGGGGAACACACCTTTCGCTGTTCTTCGTCGTCATGAGGGGCCGGTGCGACGCTCTGCTGAAGTGGCCGTTCAGTCAGAAGGTGGGAAACACTAACTCTTCCGCCCACTCGTTTTTAATCCAGTCACACCAATAAAGCGGCACAGATTGAACCAACGCTCTCATGTTTCCCCAGGTGACTCTAATGCTCTTGGATCAAAATAACCGGGAGCACATTATCGACGCCTTCCGGCCAGACGTCACATCCACGTCCTTCCAGCGGCCAATCAGTGAGATGAACATCGCCAGTGGGTGCCCGCTGTTCTGTCCACTGGCTAAACTGGCTGGAAAGAGCCCCTATCTGAGAGATGACACCATTTTCATCAAAGCCATCGTAGACCTCACAGGCTTATAGAGTGTAGACTGTGGAAGTTGCACTGAAGTTTCCTGAAAAAATCTCTAATAAATAATAATAAATACTGATAATATATATATAAACATAATATTATTTTATAGTAATATTAGCTATATCTTCAATATGATATCATACATACACTATACATTAATAATATAATTTATGGTTCTGGGAGAGGGTCACTTTATGGTGGAGGCTAAATAACCAACCCATCATGGTGGTAGTTCTGTTAAATGATTATTAGTTTATTTGTGTATTTCAGTGTAACGCTGTCAGCAGGCTTTAAGAGGAAGCGCTGAAGAGCTAAATAGTTGTTTCATGATGAAAATAGGCCTGCAACCATCTGTCATGAATGTGACTCTTGGCATTTTGATGAAACCTTATAGTTTATAACTTATAAACCAAATATTATAAAATATTATATATAATTAAACTTTTTTATATATATATTGCTTTTCTAGTCTTATCGACAACTCAAAGCGCTTTTACAGTACAAGTCACGTTAACCCATTCACACACATTCATACAGCGCTGCTATTTTCTGCGCTTTCTCCGTCACATTCATACACTGAGCCATCAGAGGCAAAGTAGGGTTCATGACTCGTTTAAGGACTGGGAGAAGCCGGGATCGAACTACTGGCCTTCTGGTTAGTGGATGACCATCTCTACCTCCTGAGCCACAGCCGCCCCTCCTAAGAAAGAAGTAAACAAGCAAAACAAGGAAAGAATATAGGTCTGTGTTTTCACTTCACCTGTAGAACGCCCCCCCCCCCTTTTATCTATTGCATATAACAGTAGTTTACAATAAATAAATAAACACTTAATACATTGTCTATCCATTTTAACTCAGCTGTATTAGTACCCATAAATTTTGATAACTAACTATATTATTATATATATTATATTCACTAGTATATTCTATACTATATATGATTTTCCTTTGTACTATTAATGCCTTGGTGTTAAACATGTTTATTGATCATCCTACATTTTGTGTTAAGAAATTAATTCCAAACATGAAATTGAAATTTGTGGAATTGTATGTAAATTACATAAACTGTACATTAAAGTACACCTCTCCAATGGGTGGGAATACTTGTGAAATGTGATATTATACTGAAAACCTTGGTTTTCGACCACAAGTCAAGTCAGTTTAAGAGGCCTTTAGGAAATTAAATTTTTGTCATTGTTGTATACTAAGTAGCGATGATGTGAAGATGTATTGAAGAGAAGTCCGCCGACACCGTCTTGATTGTATATAAAGGTTTATTTCAAAAAGACCAGCATAGATTCAAGCCCTGCAGAGCTTGGAGAGTGTCCGGCCAAAAGGACAACCCTCCCGACTCTTCTTGGGGGTTACCTTTATAGGCCCATCGTTGGTTTGATAAGGAACACCTGGTGCGAATCAAGTTATGCTATGTGAGACGTGTAACTTTCAAGGCCAAGTAAAGGAGTGGTAAGGGTCCTTGAAAGACCCCTTGCATAACATTCCAAAGGAAGAGAAGTAAGCCCATATTCCCCTCTTATTCCATATATGGACTAAAAGACACTACATCATCAAGTGAGGGTGAGAGTTATTTTTGGGGTATAGGTCAAATATAACCTGAGAATGGGACTGAGCTCCCTTTTAGTGTAGCTAATCCTGCTGATAACTTGACTCTCATGGGCCACCGTAGTGGAACCATGTGGTTCTATAAGTGGAGACACATCAGTAAAAAACACGTCTCGACAGCAACATGCTGACGTAAAATAATAACCGCACACTAAACTGCAATGCCACAAAAAAACCTGCTGATTGTTAACCTACTTCCTTGTGTGTTTTGTCTGTAACTGTTGACAGAAGGTGAACATGATGTTGCGGCTTAGAAACTGCTAATCCCAGGCTATGTTCACAGTTTTGCATATGCTGACTAGTGGGTTCCCTTCTAGAGGCGCCAGCGAGTTTCAGGTTTGATTAAAACCTCTTTTATACACATCACTCATGACAAGGGTATCATATTGGGTCTAGAGTTCAGGTCAACTTTTGACAGAACACATGTCAATGATTAAATAATATTAAATGAAAGAAAATGCTAATGGTTAACCATTATTGCTAATGGTAAAAATTTAAATGTAAATCATTGTAAGTGCTTAAGGTAAAAACAGGCTAATGGTAAAATGATAAAACTCATGCTAATGTTAAAATGGTAAAACATGCTAATGTTAAAATGGTAAAAACATGCTAATGTTAAAATGGTAAAACATGCTAATGTTAAAATGGTAAAAACATGCTAATGTTAAAATGTTTAAAATTGTAAAACATGCTAATGGTAAAACATGCTAATGTTAAAATGGTAAAACATGCTAATGTTAAAATGGTAAAAAACATGCTAATGTTAAAATGGTAAAAACATGCTAATGTTAAAATGTTTAAAATTGTAAAACATGCTATTGGTAAAATGGTAAGAAAAAACAAAAACATGCCAATGTTAAAATGATAAAACTCATACTAATGTTAAAATTAGCCTACTTTGTGTTTCGAGCCGATTAGCAAACATTAGGACGCTAAAATGCTACAACGAGATGGGGTTTGCTCTGGTATGAGCATGCTAACATCGCCGCTGTGAGCATGCTAGTCTTAGCATTACTGCCTCGCAGATCTGCTAGCATGGCTGTAGTTTCTGTTAAACCAAAACTATCTACATGGCTAGACATCAATATTAAGAATGAAAATATGTCTGTTTCACTAAACAGTCATACTCTATTTCTCTAAACATAACCATATTCCATTACCATACACGCCTTTCTGACTAAAGCCTGAAGTGAAGTGTTGTTGTTGCAGCCTTTTCACTGCGAGTGTCAACCACAAGATACATAGATGATCCACCACAGTTGCACCCTGTCATCACTACATGACTCAGTTTGGCTTGGTTCATTTGAAGCCGACCAACCAAGGCGGTTGGAAAGGTTCCTACCTGGGGGAGGACAGTTCTCGAATTTCCGATGAAACGCTGAGGTTTCTTTACAAAAAACCCTGGGCTTGTGTGAAAATACAAAATAAAATGTAATTCAAGTTACATTAATTGTATTACCGTTTACTTGTGTTGGACTTCAATGGTACTTGGGTCACATAATACCACTACGTGATCCTTGGCTGAGGAAAACCATGAGCTGCAGAGGAGAGCTCTAAAAAAGGCAGTTGGGCAGAAGTTTTTAACTATGCCAGCAGCATATGGCTCCAAGGAACTTGGTGTGTATGACGGTCGAATCAACACCCTCAATGAATATTGGTTGGAATGCCATTACATTTTGTACAAACATTCATTGTCCACAGAGGATGAATCCTCCTGACTTCAGTAATCCCTTGACTTTACCTCAAGCACCACAGTTAGGTCCACACAATTTATCCACAAAAAAAAGAATCACTAGTTGCATGAAAGTACCCGCTAAATTACAAAGATGGCATCACTATCACCCTTATGTGTTTTCTGTTTAGTGCTGATAAGAAAATGTTAGTAAGCTAACAAGCTGCATTGGTATAAAGAATACCTGCATTTGAGCTATACGTCTTACGCTTAGCCTAACGGGAGAGCTGGCATCTGCTTCGTCAGGTCTCTGTTTGGACTCAAATGTGCCTTTGTTGCTTTCTAATTTGAGCGTCAACAAGATCAAAAGACTTTCTGAGAAGTAAACTGACTAAAAGTAATGAGAGAGTTCTTGCAAGTAACACACCTTTCATCCAAAACGGAACAAAAAACTCAGTTTTTCGGTAGAAAAGAATATTAATCCGACATGTGTTGAGACTCTTTATTTAAGGGGAGAGGGCAGTAAACATGATCCAAAAAGAAATGGGCTACAGCAAAGTGGTTGAAGGGGACACAGAGTTCATGGCTTATTGCACACATTTCAAAACAAATGCTGCACAATCGGTGGCGAGAGTCATCTGAAAGGAGTGTTGAATCCACACAGATTTCTTGTGGATGTGTAATTTGATCTCATTAAAACTGGGTTTGTAATCAGTTACAGGAAACCCGCCTACAGAAGGGAATCTCCATCGAAACATAACTATCTACAAAGTAAAGTACCTGAACCTTCTGCGGGTTTAACTGCAACTGAAGTGTCATAGTTCACTTGTCAATGTTTTAGTTTTCGTTTGCTTTAATTTGACAAGTCTTAGATCAGCAAAAGTAAAAGGACCTTGAAGAGGATCCTGACGGAAAGTCAGGGAATAACACACAAACATTTCAAGACTTTTAGATTGAAGTGGCAGTTGGTTTTACTCAGTTTTTTTCTATGACACTGTCATTTATGTATTTCTGAATTAATATTTTAAAGGAATTGAGGGCGGTTAGTCAACACATCAATATGGTGCTACATCATCGATTTGGGTTGTTTGACTTGAAATGTCCAAAAAATTCTATCTACTGATATTTTATAAATTGTTTATTGTTGTTGTTCATGTGCAATCATCTTTTAACAGAATTACAAATATTTTTTTTTTTTAAAACCTGCCAATTTCAGAAATGTGTTTACTGAATATCGCATCAGTATTATGTTTTAAATGTTAGTGAATTGAAAAATGAAATATGTGCCACGTTCATATAATGATTATCTCCAACCGCTGCGAATCCTGATGGAGATGTTACATATATAAATACGTACTGTAACATTGCTTGTTTTATAATGTGCACACTATCTAATAGGATATAATACATCTCTGGACAGATGGTGAGGGTGGTGATGGTTAATTGAAATATTGTTTTTTAAACTGATGACCTCAATAACAGGACCAATTGGACAACAGTGCAACTAAAATTACCAAATATAGCTCTATACACTCATCTATGAGGTTTTTGGCCAAAAAAAAATTGAAAAAGTTGTTCTTGAAAACAAAAATAATTTGTTTGTGACATGTAGTTGTGTAGAAGGAAAATGCATTTTTGCATGAACAAAAAGTCCAGAAGGCAAAATTAAAGGATGTTGCTTTGTGCTACTAAGGAACAAAGGTGTTTTAATACATTTCTACATAATATATGCCCCGAAAACAATTTGCTACACAAATTTTGTTCACAGTCCTGCCCCACGTCGACTGTTCCTCAATAAATTTTCTAGATTAAATTACTCAATAATAATTCTATGTTTAATAGAATAGTGATCGATCACTTCTGGGGGCGATAAAACAATAGGATGGGACGTCCCGTTAAAAACCGAGGCCAACTGCAGTTAATGCAGCTAAATGTCTTTTCCCTTTTGGGTTTGAACGGTCTTATAATTCTTAGAAAACTGGGGGGAAAACGGGATATTTCCATAATAATGGGGGGGGGGGTTATTTTCAGGTACAGCACTTTGTCTCTGATGAGCAGGACATGACAGCCACAATGTCAAGGTGCCACCTCTGCAGTACATTTACACCACCAGATAAAAAAAAAAAAAAAAAGAACAGACCGGTACCATCTCTCAGGAGCAGGTTCTGAATGTCTGTCTTGTGCATGTAGGGCTCCACACTATATCTGTAACAACATTTCAATTGTAACACGCTCCTTTGTTGACTCAATGGCGCCCCCTTGTGTCCAACACAGTCAAGTCTCGTCCCCTGTCAGCTGAAGACGCTGAGCTGTAGGTCACGACACCGTGAAGCCAAGCAAAACCACCGACTGCAACCACACTGTACATGTACATGGAGTGCATATATATATTCACACCACAGAGGAAACAGATCAAACTTTCCTCCCCTTGCTCCCTCCCACTCCTTTTAAAGCGTTTTCAGACCTGACTCATGGTTTTCCATTGACGCTGCTGGCGGACGTGGAGTTCTTGCTGCGAGTCAGCCAGGACGTGAGGAGGCTGCGGGGCCGTGGTGGCCGAGCGGGGGCCTGCGCCAGGCGGACCATGCGCGGCGAGCGCCACACCTTAATGGTAGAGTCATCGCTGGCGGACAGCAGCAGCTCCTGGTCGGCGGGACTGAACGCCACCGAGTTCACCACGTCATCGTGCGCCAGACGCGCCAGGCAGATGTTGTAGTGACGGTCCCAGATGTAGCCGTGTTTGTCTTCAGCTCCGCTGAAGGGAAGGAGAGCGGAGGCATAGGTCAGTCAAGTGAAATCATTTCAACTCTATTGTCAAACGATGCCACACTTTGGCCTTGGTGACGCTACTTCAAGCGTGTAGCATTAAGAAAAAACAGCAAACTTTAACTATGTGAAGCTGGAACAAGTGTTTTTTTTTAGTTTTTTTTTATTGTACTTGAAACAATGGATCTGTTATTACACTGAGTAATTTTCTCTCACAAATCAATTAACTGCTTCACAGTTTCAGCTCCACACTTTACGATTTAAAACAATGATCTCAGCTCAAAATTAGAAAATCAGTGTGCAATATGCTTAAGAACCAAAATAGTGAATGAAAGCTAAACAATGTGGTTGCTGAACTGTACATAAGTGGTTTATGAATTCAATATTTCCAGATTCTGATTTTCATTTTTACTGCCTCAAGAGCATGAAAATATGCAATATAAATTATATACATAAGTCAAAACAGTAAGAAATGAAGTACAGCATTAACTGTTTAGACAAAGCATTCTAGACAAAGTGCATATGCATCTGTAATTGGGAGAAGATAAGGCAAGTTTAGAAGACAAGTTTAATTTGTGAATCAGCAGCCTGTCCCCAAAATGAAAGATAAAATTTGATATTCAAAGTGTATCTCCTCAGTGACATCTTGTGCTTTCAGATATATTTTGTAACATCGTGACAATAAATTAACAAAACTTTTCCAGTGACGATGGCAGCCTCGGTCATTATCATTTTAAAACTATGTGACTGGTCACGCAGCCAAAAGTCCTCTGTTCCCGAAAACAAAAGTTGTAATATAAGATTTTCTTACGACGTGAGCAGTCGTGTTGTGGTAACAGATTTCCCACTTTTTACTATTCACACATGACCACTCAAAGGCCACATACAAGCAAATTGGTGGTAAAGACTGTGAAAGCTGCTTATGAAACGTGCCCAGTGCATCACCCACCTGGCAACAAAGTCTCTGCTGACGTCGAGGAAGATGAAGAAGCACTCGTCGTTCGGAGTGAAGGCTCGGTGAGCGCGCAGACTCCTCCTCTCCTCCCTCAAGCTCTTCAGGTCGATGACGTGCAGGTCTATCTCCTCGGCGATGGGAGGCGGAGACATGGGGTCAGAGATCACGCATCCCGCAGGCCAAGCCCGGCTGTTCACGTACAAGTACCTGATCGTTGACAGGAAAGGGTTATGTACGGTATCAAAATCTGTTTTTAAAACTAAAATATAGTGCAGCGGTGCTACGTTACATGGCCAAATTTCTTTGGACATTCAAAATTGATTGATTCTACATTCGATATCTATAATGTGCGTCTTCATTTACTCACCTGTGGTCTGGAGAAAGGCCCATTCCAATAATGTGTCCATGGATATCAATAACGTGGTCCAGGGAATCAAAAAACTCATCCGAACTCCGCTCTTCACCGAGGACGGGACCAGAAGTTGTCATCTGGTCGGGCTTGATCAGCTTAATACCTGGAGAGGAAGAGCGACAAGTTTCAAAAATGTGTTGCAATGCGATTGCATTGGGATTTTGGTTTGAAACCAACAGTACCTATCTGGTGAGGTGAGTATGTTAGGCTGCCGGTGGTGAAGAGTAGGTAGGTTTTGTCTTCTCCGTCCCCGGGCTCAGAGGGCTCGGTGAGGCTGCAGTCAGATGCTTTCGTGTGGGCTCTGCCCATCATCTGAGCCACCCGGCTCTCAATCTCCAGCTCCCTGGCCCCTACGTTTTTACGACTCTGACAACAATGATGAAGAAGAGAGAGAGAAAAAAAAAGAGGAACACTGAAGAACCACATTACCTTCAAAAATGGAATAAAATGCGTGAGAGTGTTCCACCCAGCTCACCTGTATGACGTGCTCCAGGTTTGAGATGGCGGGCTGCGGGTGGCGGGCAGTGGGGAGGCCTTGACACCTCGCTTCCCTCCGACAGCCCTCCTCCTGCTCCTCTTCGTCTTCGTCCTCACTGCCGGAGGTTCCCAGGTCAAAGAGGAGGGGCTGGTGCTGCCGCTGTGGCCCTTTCTGCCTCTGAGCCTGGGACTGGGCCTCGTAATCCAGCACCAAGTCCGGGTTGTCGTGACGACGGCAGTGGGCCACCATCACCGTGCGGATGGTGCTCGCGTTGATGTTCTGGATCTTGAAAAGGCGTTTCACCACGTTGACATTCTCCGATTCAACATCCTGTCGCAGAAACGAAATGGGTGAGGGGGAGTGACGACGTTGACTGGGATGTGGGAACATTTTCATTTTTCATTTATTGTTGTAGTTATTATTATATTATATTATATATATATATTTTATTATATCACACATTTCCATACATTTGGTCAAATACTAAGCAAATTCAAACTGATAATAGCCTTTAAAAATTGTGATTTTATAGCAATCAGGGATGTATGAATGCAAAAGGGACATGAAGTTGAAAGAATTTTAAATACATGACAAATAAAATAAAATGTACTTTTTAAGATTCCAAAATAATATCAAAGAACTTCTCCCTGCAGCTTCTGTATCGGTGGAGAGATTCTGAATGACTTGTGAACATCAGCTGCAGCGCTGGGTCTCACCTGGAAGGCTTTGTTGAGCCAGAGCACGGAGCAGGAGGTCAGGTTGCCGATCCAGTGCAGGTTCCCAGAGATCAGATGGGTCTCGTTCAGCCAGCAGCCAAACACGTCGTACGGCTTGTTCCTCACCCGCGATAACAGGGTGTAATTTTCTGTGACGTGCAGACGATGGGGGGGGGGGCAGGAAAATTGAAACACAGCTGAAGTGAAACAAAGCTGTGTGCTTGCTTTACTTTGGATGGTTCTGCCGTCTGGCAGATGATTTTTAGGTCAGTCTACAGCTCTGTACTTTTTCATTTCTGTCGTCTATATCATTTAATAAGGCTGAAAGTTTTTCTCAATGCTGTAAATCAACACATTGGAACAATTTAATAGTTTGTTTTTTTAAGCAAACAAAATGAAATATCACAGAATCACAGATAACATGAGGCGGTTATGACTTGAAATTAGTGTAATGTAAATGTAATGTAATGACTTGGTCTGATCTCAAAGAAAAAACCAAATGATGACAACTTTGTAGAACGAAAAACTTTGTGATAATATTTAGAGCTGAAACAGCTAACTGATTAATAGATCACTAATCGAGTAGTTTTATGGGGAAAAAGTACTATGATTTCTATGATTTCCGCCTCGTGTGTCTTTGCTCCTCTATGACAGTGAACTAAATATCTTTGGTGTGTGGACAAAACAAAACATCATCTTTGAACTTGTTTGCATATTTCCACCATTTTATGGACCAAACAACTAATCGAATAATCGAGAAAATAATGGACGGATTAATTGATAATGAAAATAATCGTTAGTTGCAGCCCTAATATTATTTTGAAAACTAAAACTTTTGTACATCTTCATGATTACATCAACAGGAAATGATGAGTGTTGAGTGATTTCCTTTTTTTGACTCCTACCCAGACTGATGACGGCAATTTCCCCAGAAGAGGAGTGGTGTGGGCCCAGGTAGACGCCGGACACGAGCAGCAGGCTGTCGTCAGCGTTGAACTGGGAGAACTGAGTGTAGCCCCAGTTGAACTGCCGCATGCTGCAGCTGTGAACCAGGGAGATATTACCATCTGGCCGCTCTGTGTCCCACAGCTGCTTGCGAGAAGGCAAAAGAGAGGTGTGGAAATAAGCGAGTGGATAATTAAGAAGTGAGGGCGCTTACACAATGATCGGTTCAGACAAGGAAACAATCTGAAAACTAAACAGTATAGTGGTATCTCGTCCTTTGCATGTTTCCAGTTGACTAGTCTACTTGTTCCCCGATACAGTCAATCACATTGACATTAAAAACCCCAAATATGATAAGATAATTTCACTCAAAAGAAAAAAGTCAAAAGCAAACAAAATAATGTCGCCTCAAACAAACAGAGTAAATAAAGTGTGTGACCAATAAGGAAAAGGTAATTAACTTAAATATCAGCTGCACTTTGAGTGGCGCTGTGTTGAAATCAAATCTTAAAATCCATATCTTACATTCACCTGTTGTAACTTGCTTTGGACCTAATTTGTGTACTTCAGAGCAAAACCATCACTGACCCGGAGAAAAGAAAAGCCCTGCAGTGAAGTAAGTCACCAAATACTGGGAACAATCACTTGTCCCGCTGGCAGAACGTAAAGTAAATAAGATCAAGGATGAGAGTTCAAAATGAAAATCAGTTAATACTTCAATTCCTACCTTAACAGTGCAGTCTTTGGAGCAGGAGGAGAAGCGGTGACCCCTGTGAGAGAAAGCCAAGTGGAGGACTTGGTCGCTGTGCTCTCTCAGCGTCTGAACCTCCACACAGGGGATACAGTCAAACAGACGCCTGAACTCCCTGTTCCATGACAGCGCCGCTGCATGGAGGTAGAATAAAAGTTAAAACTTCACCCACTTTAAACGTCTATAGAAAAAGTGGGGGTTTTTTTGTCATTAAATAATTGTCATCTTCTCAATTCCTAAGGGAAACATGTGGTAATAATTAAATATTTACAAGGGTGCCGGGGTACAGAGCGGGGGATGCGGTAGTAGCTGTAGAACAACTCCCTCCACAGGAACTCATCTCTGGAGACGGCCAGCCACTGTCGACAGGTCAGACCAGCTCTCAGCACGGCATCGTGGGGCAGACGCAGGAAGATCTCCAACACCAGGCTGTCTGGCAGAGCTGGGCCACACTCCATAATAACATCCTGCGCAACACACACACACACACACACACACACACACACACACACACACACACACACACACACACACACACACACACACACACACACACACACACACACACACACACACACACACACACACACACACACACACACACACACACAGTCTCCTTAGAATAATTTTATTCCATTTGTTGTGTATCTGCTTGTTACAACTTTTCATTGAAGCTATAGGAAAATGAAGCAAATCGATAACTTGTGCTTTTTTTTACACAATATCCACAAACTTGGCTGCACAGCACAAGTTTGAAGAAACAGTAACTGACCAACCGGAGTGCCACCATTTTGAGATCAAAACTTTTTTTTGTACCACAAACAAATATAGGGCTGAAACTCGTGATCATCTTCAGCATTTATTAAACTGCTAATTACTTTGTCAATTAACTGATTAATCATTTGGTCTATAAAAAGCAAGAAAATAGAGAGAGCAAAATATTGATATTGTATTTATACTATTAACAATGATATTCCACTGATATGCTAAATTCCATATGTTAAATTGAGCCTGGAATCTTAACTTGTCTCTATAAAACCACATAGGGTAAAGTTTCATCCCAGGGAGAAACACTGGACTCAACCTCAACAATAGAAAATATATTTAAAAATGTGACAACATCACAGCTCCTCCACTATTGTTATGTAATATTTACTGACACTTGACATGTGCAAACTAGGATTCTGCGAGTAAGGTGTCAAGACGTGACAATAGTTCCTTGACTACGGTACAGAAAACGCTAAATTGGACACGGACATAGACACAGAGACACAGACAGACACAGAGACAGAGACAGACACAGACACAGAGACACAGACAGACACAGAGACAGACACAGACACAGAGACAGACACAGAGACACAGACACAGAGACACAGACAGACACAGAGACAGACACAGACACAGACAGACACAGACACAGACACAGACACAGAGACACAGACAGACACAGAGACACAGACACAGACAGAGACAGACACAGACACAGAGACACAGACAGACACAGAGACAGACGCATAGACAGACACAGAGACACAGACAGACACAGAGACACAGACACACAGACACAGAGACACAGAGACACAGACAAAGACAGAGACAGACACAGTGACACAGACAGACACACAGACAGACACAGACACAGAGACACAGACAGACAGAGACAGACGCAGAGACAGACACAGAGACACAGACACAGAGACACAGACAGACACAGAGACAGACACAGACACAGAGACACAGACACAGAGACAGACACAGAGACACAGACAGACACAGAGACAGACACAGAGACACAGACACAGACAGACACAGAGACACAGACACAGACAGACACAGAGACAGACACAGAGACACAGACAGACACAGAGACAGACACAGACAGACACAGAGACAGACACAGACAGACACAGAGACAGACACAGACACAGAGACACAGACACAGAGACACAGACAGACACAGAGACAGACACAGAGACACAGACAGACACAGAGACAGACACAGACACAGAGACACAGACAGACACAGACACAGAGACACAGAGACACAGACAGACACAGAGACAGACAGACAGCACCTCGAACGGAGCCATGTTGGCGTGGCATTTCTTCAAAACGACATCCCCACGAAGCAGCCGGGGCAACGCTCAGAATGTGACGTGTAATAAAACCATATCATAAACACGCAGCAGTGGCCTCGTCTGACTGTGAGCACATTCAAGTCGCCTCCCTCGCCGGACCGGAGCCCCGTGTGAAGATGACCTAACATGGACATTTTCGCTCGCAGCAAAGTGACTGTCTGTACAATGAGAGCGAACTTTACCAGACTCGCTTCGGACTCATGCGACATGAGCGAGATGAGGTCCCGACAACAAGAGGACGTTCATGTAAATTTGAGGATGTTGTTCAGTCGGTTTGCGGCTAAGCTAGCCAGGGACATCTATCCAGCTAGCGCAGAGCTAGCCGCTAGCCGGCCGTTTGTTTTCAACTGTTCGCGGCGTCCGACGACTAAGTTTCGGCGACAAGCGGCAACCTTCGCGAACCAGCGCCGCAGCTGCGCGAGGCAACCGGCTCGGCTCAGCAAAAGAGTTGCCGACGTTGAACTGAGACCCACCTGCTGGATCGGAGTGTGTTGGAGGAGAGAGTCAAACGGCTAGCTAGCGCTCAGAGCTAGCCACCGAGAAATGACAACAATCCTCCGGTGTTGTGTCGAACCGACGAGACTCTACCAACAGATAACAGAAACATCGCTGCAGCAAGACCGGCTCAATCGATCGATCCATCGATCGATCCATCCATCGATCGATCAAGGTAACAGCCACAAGATCGTTTGTCCTGACTAAAAAGCATTACAATGTTTAAGTTCTTTGCTGTTTTCGTTGTTGAGATTGTCTTGTCTTTTTATTTTCAGCTATTTCAACGGGGTTGATAACAGTGTTTTAAGACAGGCCACTTTATACATCAAAACAACACATATTTCCAATCAGTTAAAAGTAGCAGTATGTAATAACAAACTGTTTACAAGAAAAAGTCCAGCATTCTTAATTTTCCTTGATTAAAACATTCAATTTGTATTGACATATATAAAGCATTAAAAACAATTATACAGTATGCAGATAATACACCATTTCAAAATACTGTATATATACAGAATATGATATGCCTGTATTTGTGAGGATATCTGTATTAATAGTTAGTGTAAAAGTGATTACAATACTTGAGTAAATGTACAAGAGGCTGAAATGTTACTTTCCATCGCTCACTTAAATACACTGTGGTAACAAATGTGTTTAATTTCTTACATCTGAGACGAAAACTGATTAACTGACATGAAGTATGAAACAGACGTAGTGTGTGAATACAAAAACACACACACACTTACATTAATAATGATGGTTACTTTGGACGTGTTACCATCAACAAGTAATTTTGGGACAAAAGAGAACACAAAAAAATGACCCTCAGTGCAATCTTCACTTATTTTAAGTTATTGTCTGTGCATAAAATACATGATGTCATCGTTTATCTAATTGAATGTTATCTGACTCATAACCTTTAGTGCAGTTTTTAAAACAAATCTATCAACATAGAATAAAGAGATCCCTCATCATTAATTCATTTGATCTTTTTACTCCCATAAAGGAGTAAGGAATGTAATACTACACTTCAGATGGTCATCTGACACCCCAGTGAGCCACCACAGCACAGTGTCACTGAAAAGTGTTCTGTCATTGTGGTCACACATGGCAACACTGACTGCACGGGAACAGCAGAGCTGCTGGGCTTCAAGACAAACTAGTGTAGAGAAGAAATAAAGTGGAGCAATGCTGTGACTAATTCTTTATCGTAAGTATTAAAACTTTTTGGGGAGAAGACAAAATTATAGCTAAGTTTTTAAACAGACAGCTAAGTAGCTGACAGGTTTTATAAACAAGGGGAATTATGACATAACTTTTCCCCACATGCAGCTTTATTCTTTAAAAAAGAATTGTGTTTGGGAACAGATTTTAATAAGGCCTTTAAACATGAACATGCATCGTAGGTTAGTGTAAAACAGAATGTGTCACACCTGATAGGGGTAGGATCACGTTACCTGCCTCAGCATCACCTCAGCAGGACAGACTTGACTGCAGTGTGGCTGATATTACAAACAGATGAAATAATCACTCCTGTTTGTTTTACACTGTTTTCTCTGCAGCACTGCGCAAAATGGCTGAGTGGATAGTTTGTTGCTGTGGCTCCTCGGAGAAAAACAGGACAGCAGCTGGATGACTGTACCAGTGCAAAGGTGCTCCTCACTCAGTATGTCAAATGTGATCATGTTGAAATAATGATCATTGTAGTTTTGATGCTTAAACTGTCTCACTTTCCTCACTGTGCAGGGCAGAAAGTGTGGACAGTTTCTGGTGATGACACATCATCACCCAGCAAAACTCCCCCCTAACTCCTCCGAGCGGCATGGATTGAAGAGATGCCCTCATTGTTTGTGTTGCTCTGCAGTTTGTTATAATGACGACTTGTCTGAAAACTCCTTTCTGGGAAGCCGGACAATGTCTGAAACCTGACAAGTGCAGCCGTAGCTCAGAAGTGACCAACATAATGTTTGTACCATGAAAAACTGATATGGTAATGTTGTAATCCAATTAATTAAATATATGTTTTCTGAAGTCATCTCACTCAGTGTTATAAACGTTTATTCTGTCTAGTTAATCTATTTTGACTTCCCTTTCCCCACTTTCCCTGAATATCTGGCGCCATCAAGTGGAGGAAAAAACAACTGCAGGAGCCAAACGCCTGAATAAATAAGAAAAGTTGTTTTTTTTCATATAATGACCAAGGAAACGATATTAAATATCATTAAGACTATTATAGACTATTTCAAACAACTTTTTTCTCAGTAGCTAATCACAAGGAGCTTATAAAAAATGATGAATTACAATTTAAACTAAAAGAAGGAACCCATTACAGCTGGTAAATTATATTTTGAATATTCAAGATACATAATCCTGACATGATGAAGATGATGCTCAACTTTCAATTCTTATTAAAAACTTATCTGTTACTCTTTGTCCGTCCAGCAATTCATTAAAACATCAAAACATATACAAACACACATCACAAACCAAAACTGGACTGTATGAAATCTCCATGTAACAAACAAAATTAGGAAAAGCACACCAAGGAAGAAATAAAAAACGGTTATTACCTGTGGGAAAATGACTGATGGATTAAATTACGACACTTGGGCACACGAGACAGGACACACCTTGACACAGGGTTGTGGGCGGATTATGAGACACTTATTTGGATTATTGGCTCAGACGTGTAAAAGACTGGCCCACTTTTTTTGATCTGTGTCTAATTTGTGCCTTTTTTGTTTCGTTTGGTTGTTTTTGTGTCTCAGTGTGGATGTTTGGAGTGTATTGTGGAGTGTCCAATACACTTAATGCATTTTTACTAAGTATCTTGTTATTTGACACTGACGAGAGGAGATCAGTGTATAGTCACAGGGGGAAGAAAAATCTATGGTGGCCCAGAAGTGCAAATCACAACAACAATGATGGCAAATCACAGAACACAACGACATAGAGAAAGAAAAAAAACAACAGCAAATAAGAAAACACAAAAGAGACACATCACAAAACCTTGTTTGCAGCGTTGTGTTTTCCCATTTGTCGTTGTGATTTGCACTTCAGGGCCACCGTACAACCTCCTCACACTCCTGAAACTGCACCTAGCCTCGCAAGGTACAACCCAGCACCTCTTGGCTGTGGGACACCAGACATCAGTGCGTTGTTTACCTGTCCCCTGTTTAACCCTGACACTAACTATACTCGGTGGGTCTCCAGCCACTGGGGTGCTAAACATTTTCTCCAAAGTTCACCTATCACAACTATTGCATTGACATGACCAATATAAGACAAGGAATCTTAAAATGATTTTCAAAATGTTCAATTTAAAAAAAAGAAGAAGAAATTCTTCATTACTATCCAATAAAAGGAGATTTCAAGATGAAGAATTTTACATTTTAGGATCTTCTATGACCAAAAACCCTCCACAGCTCACAGGCCCCCATGGTGCGGAATGAGACAGGCAATTTAGAAAAAAAAAAAGATGGCAGTTTTATTCATAGAGGAAAAGAATCAATATAAATACCTCTCTTGATTTCACCTCTCAGAAATGATGGAGTACTGATGAGACCAACAAAAACAAGACATTGGATTATTAAAGTGAGTTGAATAAGTGTGTAAGTGCCTCTCAGGCCAGCTTCTTGTTTCATATGGGTGAACTAGACTAGATGATCAGAATAACTCAGAAAAGATATGAACATCAGTCTGTTCTCAGTTCTCACTCTTCGGTTTGGACTTTACTCTGTAAATTTGGATGCTGCAGTTTTTCAGAATCACATACTGCGGCGCTCAGCAATCACAAATAGAACCCATACAGTGTGTAATGTCACGTCATAGCATTTATTTAGAATAGAAGAAAGCACAAATGTATTTACATTCACATGTACAGTGGCATACTTACAATACAATTTTACAATTACGCATGTTCTCCAAAGTATAGACAGTTCTGTACAAAGGGTTTAAAGTGACAATGTCAGTTTACAGTGTGGAACAAATGCAGCTGAAACGATGCAACGCCGGTGGAAAACGTGCCTTCGTCTGGACCGACTGCACAAAACTCTGACTGCAGGTACAGTTCACCTGAGCTGGTGAGGATGTGATGCAAAACAAAAAATGCAGAAAATATCTGTCTCACATTTGTGGTGATATTTGACACATGTTCAGTTTAGATTTACACACTGATGAGTCATTATATGTAAAATCTGGACATATTTCATTTTCCAAGATACAAACAGTAAAATATCTTTCTGTCGGAATCTTTGATCACATGATCACACATACAGGTAAGCATTAAAATATAAATGTCTCTGTATGATGCTTCACTATCACATGAACTCATGTAATTCCTTAATAAAGGCCTGTCTCGTGCGGAGCTTCCCTTCACTTCTCCGCAACGGCTCTAACCCTAAAGTGCAATGGTGTTCTGCGTGACTGTCCGCGCTGTGTCTGTCATCATAGCACCATGGTGGGGATGTGGTGCACCAGGGGCATCTGGTGGTGGTGGTGCTGGTGGTGCGGCATGGCGGTGATCTGCGGTGGGGGTGGGGACACTTGGGGGGGCACGTCGGCGGCTTGTGCCGCCGGCTTGTGCCGCGCGCTCTTCTGGTGTGCCCTCAGGCCAGCCAGCTGCGAGTAGGCGCTCTGGCACACGTGGCACTTGTAGGGCCGCTCGCCGGTGTGCAGGCGGACGTGGTTGCGCAGTGTGGACGACTGACTGAAGCGGCGGTTGCAGAAGCGGCACACGAAGGGCTTGTCCAGGGTGTGGATGCGCATGTGGGAGCGCAGGTTGCTGCGCGAGTTGAACCCACGGTGGCAGATGACGCAGCGCATGCGACCCGCAGTGGTGGTGATGGAGGCGGCAGAGGAGGAGGAGGAGGAGGAGGTGGAAGAAGAGGGGGAGCATGAGGAAGGGCCTTCACACAAGTGGGAGTCATCTGGGAGAGGAAACGGAGAAAGATGATTTAGAAACCTTGTTTGGCTGCTGCCCAGTAACCAAAACTCTTGTAAATGATCCGTGCAAACTCACCAGTCCTGCTTTTCTTCAGGTGCTCCTCATCTACTCCGGGAACTCCAGGGATTCCCAGGAATGTGTTGTGTGTGTTTCCATACCAGACGAGCAGCTCCTGGTCCGGTGGGATTGTCTGCGGGAGGGAAGGAGAGAAAAGGGCAAAGGTCAGTTAATCCATTTGTGCTTTAACCGACGATCAACTGTCAACCCTCCCGCTCACCAGCAGGCGGCGCTTTTCTAAAGGACATTCACATGCTCGCTGGCTGCTGCTGCTGCTGCTGATGGAAAACTACAGTTTGAAGTTGTCCTCCTCACCTCCACGGCTTTGTAGAAGATGCTGCTGCCGATCTGCACCACTTCGAGGTTCTGCTCCTGCTCGTTCCTGGCGCACTTGATGTAGGTCATCCAGCTGCGCTGATCCTCCTGACTGGCGTCGATGAAATAACGCACCGTGCCGTCCTCGTTGAACACCTGAGCGCACAAGGGAAACACTGAATTTAATATGACAACAAGGGGAAATAAGTAATAAATAAGTTAACATTTAACCTCAAGGGTCCAAGTTTCTGGATAACCTGCGTTGCACATCTTGTGCCACTGCGTCACACCTCGCAGGCCTTTCGCTGCGTAAAGATCACAAAGTGTCAGCTCACCTCCCACATGAGGTTGTTGTTCTTGAGCAGGTCGACGTGCTCGGGGGACAGGACCCTCCCCGTGAACGGTCCCATCTCGGTGCCCGCCTTGATCCAGGTCTTCGAGAAGATGCCCAGACCTTCTCCGGGGATCGAGCTCTGCGCGATGACCACCTCGCTGGGCAGCACCAGGCTGGACAGCTTCTGCACCTCTGCAAAGAAAAGCAAATGAAGAAAGAAAAAATGAGCGCGCGCAAAAAACCCAAGCTGGCAAGTTTAAAATACCAAGAAATCCTGGAGTGTTTTTTTTTATGTGCATCTGTGAAAATGCACAGACGTGTACAGGGATTTGGAAAAGGCAGACACTAAATGTTTTGGTCAAGGAGTGAAACGGGATCGCAGGATAAGTCCTGAAAGAAGCAAATGGACTGGATCTTATTTCAGTCACGAAATATTAAGCGACACCTTATCCTCCGTTTAATTCGATTATCTGGCTGAATAGAACGTTTTTGTTGCGCGGAGAAACCCCATTGGAAAGCACTTTCATCCGCATCAGAAAAGAAAGGGGGGAAAAAGAAAAGGAAAAAAAAAGATCGTGCGATTCTTTAATGTCAAAATCAAAGATTTTTTTTTTTCCATGTGAGGCTGCGAAAAAGAAGAAGCTCGTGTGAATGGGGGTTAAATGGTCCTCTATTGCCCAGGGTCCAGCAATTTGTCATGCTTCAGATGTGATATTCATTAAAGTTCGCTGCAAAAGAAACGGCTAATTCCAAATTCATTATCCTTTTAAGAACTTTGTAGCAATAAATTTGCGCTGAATGAAACGAGGGCTTGTTTAAAAGACGGAGGAATTTCGGCGACAAAAAAATGGAAAGGCGATTAAATGGTTGACACGCAATGAATAGCATTAGATTTAGCCTTCACGGCGCATTATGCGAGGAACAGCAAATCTTTTTAAGGGGAGAGAAAGAGAAAAGCTCCGGAGCCCCATAGCTGCCAAGAGAGGAAAAGAGACTGTCCGGAGATGGATGAATGCGGGATAAAAAAAAAAGAAGAAAAAAAAGAAACCCGGGACGTCTCAAAGAAAGGGAGCTCTTTTTCTTCCTCTCGCCGAGATTTAAGTGGAAACTTTCCCAGGTCAAGCACAAAGTTAACCAAATGAATGTAATGCCCCGGCGGCAGAGACACGACCGACGAGCCGCCGAGCGCCGCGGCCCCGGAGCTGCGGAGGCGTTAGCGCGTCCAATGGGTCGAAATCAAAGAAAAGAAGCTGCAGAAGTAAAGGCGGAATAAAGCATAACATTCATAAGAATAAAAAAAAAAAAATGACTTGGAGATATACTTTGAGAAAACAGGTTGCGAGTTCAGGGAAAGTTGGTTTGGTTGATGGAGCCATAGTGGCCGAATTTGGGGAAAATTGGAAAAATGGATCGGAGTGATGGGAAAACCACATCATGTAAGCACACCCTCAGTAAATATATATAGAGCCTAATTTATTACATTCACCCTTATCAATCGTGTTTTTATTACAATAAAGTGCAATCCAAGAGGCACATGTTGGACAAATAATCTTGCATTGAAAGAGGCTCTAAACCTCAACGATGAACCCTCCGGGGGCTTCGAGCGCGTCAAGTGTGAGGCGGCAGGGGAGGTTTACCTCCGGCGAAGGACTGCGCCAGCACCTCGGCGGTGAACGCGGTCTTGGGGCTGCAGCCGCTGCTGCCGTGCCGCTCCTCCGCCAGGTGCTCGCCCAGCACGTTCCTCCACCTGCCGTACAGGAAGCTGTGCAGGATGTCCGAGGTGATCACGTCCGACAGCGAGCGGCCCGGACACTTAAATCCAGACTTGAGAGCCAGCGCGTCGGCGGGTAGCACGGAGCCCATGTCGCCGAGGAGAGGACGACAAACAAACCGGGGGGGGGGGAGGAGGGGGGGGGGAAGAAAAAAAAGAAAAAAAGAAAGAGAAAGAGAAAAGAGCCCGAGATGATAACGAGCGGCGCAGCAACAAGCAGAGAGCGATGCGAGGGGGAAGAGGGAGCGGAGCCACGGTGCGTCCTCCTCCTCTGAGCGGGCTGCGCGTAAAAGTGTCTCGTCTGGCTGTGAGGGTCTCCTTATATCAGTGGCTGACTGACCCCTGTCTAATTACTTATTAATGACACACCCCTCACCGGGCGGACCTGCCTGCTGCCGGCACACACACACACACACAACACACACACACACACACACACACCAGGGAGAGAGAGAGAGATTTTAAAACTGGACATTGTTTTAATGCAATTTAGATTTTGTGCAAGGCTGCAAATGTTGGGTCGTTAAAATGACAATAAACATGTCCAGGCCTGTGTTTTAAAAAAATATGTTCAAGGATCGAAATAGAAATTGTTAAAAGCTTGAGAAGTTGTTTACAGAAAAAAAAAGAAGTAGCGATTATAGATCAAATGATGAATAGGCTGCATGATTTGTGGCCTGTGTGGATGTGAATGAACTTCATTGTGTTTCACAAATGCGCACAATAATGCAAGAGTGAGGGAATAAATGAAATAGTGAGATTAATCTTCTTTTTTTTTAAGGGGGAAAAAGTGTAAGAGGTGAGATGTGTCCAACAGAAGTGGGTCATCGAGTCTGGGAGCTGCTGGCCTATTTTATTCTCAGGCACTTCCTATTCATGCGGTGGTAATATTCATTTTTTTTTGTGTATGTGTGACAGAGTGGTGTGTGTGTGTGTGTGTGTGTGTGTGTGTGTGTGTGTCTGTGAGGAGTTAGCGCGGGAATAGCAAGAATGGCAACAAGCTCGACGTGCTGTGTTTTTTTACAGCATTGTTCGCCCTGCAAAAAAAAAAAAAAAAAAAAAAAATGCAAAGCTGCTTTGACGTGCTGCTTCACTTTTTTTTTCTTCTTTTTTTCCTCCAAGCCCCTTGTTGAGATATAAGCGGTTTAATATTCATGGCTGTTCGGAGGACCCCCCCTCCCTCCCTCGGTATTGTGACAACGTTTAGATGAGTGTATACGGGCCCTTTCTTCTCCACGGTCCACAGTCCTCTGTGTTTCTTCCTCTCTCTCTCCGGCTCTTTTTTTCGGGCTTGATGGACTGGTGCTAAATGGGCAGTTTTGCTTCTCTTCCAGCAGAGAGGACATCTTTATTCCATCCCCGGCTCACAGGTTCCCCATTCAGCTCCCCTCCGAGTAATGTCAGGGCCCCTGAAAAGTGCCGCAAATCAATCTTTCATGGTGTTTTGAGGGCAATTTGACATCCATGCACTCCTCTTTTCACTCCTGCGACTACAAGGGGATTGTCCGAGGGAGGAGGAAAACAAGAAGGGGAAAGTTGTGCTCTCTCTCTCTCTCTCTCTCCCTCCGGACGAATATGGACTGTGGCAGTGTAGTGGAAGAGACGAGAGGGCCACTCGGTACAATAGTGGAGAGGATTTCTTTTCTTTTTTCTTTCTTTCTTTTCCGCGGCGCTGCAGAGATAGTGAAAAGGCAAGGTGAGTGACAGGGCACGAAAAAAGATTACTGTGAAACAGCTGCTTTTTATGAGCGGGGCCCCTCCCACATTTGTCCCCCCCCCCCCCCCCACCCCCCTTTCCCAGATGAAATTTCTCCGCTCCTTTTCAACAGGGGGACTCCTTTTCTCATCTAGATTGATTTACATTTATAGCATTCATCGGCTCAAATCCGAGGCAAATGGCCGGTGGAGGGGGGGGGGGGGGTCCCGCGGGGCGGGGCCGCTTCTTTATTAAAGAGGAATTAAATGAATTGAATTGGGGTAACGCATGGATTTGATTTGCTTATTTATGCATTAACCTGTGGCATTGTGCGGAGCTGGTAAAGCCGCGGGCATGTCGGCGACGTGCCCCGCGGCCCCGCTCCGCCGCTCCATTGTAAAACTATTTAAGCCTTTATTCTGTCCATTTAAAGCTTATCAATTTTCGTGTGGATGATTGACAATTATTGCACGAAGAGTGCGGTAATTGTTTTTGATTTCAAAGAGGCCGCGGTGGGAAACCCCGTGAAAGGAGAAGAAGCGTCTGTCGAGCGGATAAAAGAGCAGCGGACCGACACACACACACACACACACACACACACACACACACACACACACACACACACACACACACACACACACACACACACACACACACACACACACACGGGCCGCGGAGGAAAATAGACCCGACGGCGCTCACATAATTCATGAGGACGTTTCGGAGCTTTAATGGCAGATTAAGAGCGACTAAGAGGCAAATGATTGGAAATTAAAGTTTTTGTAAATGTTGTCTTGAATTTTTTTTTTTTTTTTTTGCTTTTCTTTCACGCGATGTTTGCTCCAGTAAAATAAAAGTGAGAATTGTAAAAGCATTATATACATCATGAATAATCGCAGGCCTGTATGGGGGAGACGTCCCCAGATGGGACAGTGGAGAGTGCGCGGGGTCTCTCGGGCTGCTCCGCAGGGTCATTAAAAACAGATTAAGGTAGCTGCCACAGTGTGGAGGAGACTGAGGATCGGCTTATCTGTACTAAAGGTGAGGAGAGGGTCCGCAACAGGCCCCCCCCCCTTCCTCCTCCTCCCCTAAAAACAGCTTTTATTTCCTAACTCCTCTAGTTGGACATGAGGGAGTCAGGACACCTGCTTTTGTGTGTGTGTGTGTGTCCATTTACAGTGCAAGGAATATTTGGAAATTTGGATTTATCATCACACACTGAGGGAATAATTATGATCTAATGTGATGCCAAATTAAAAAGACAACAACCCACTATTATGCATTAAGTGTCATATCAGCTGTATTTTCTTCCTCTGGGGTGGAAAGTAACTAAGTACATTTACTCATGTATAGTTGATACTTATACGTAGCCTATAATTTCAGACTGAGACTACATCACTGTGTTTGAGAGTCAAATATTCTTTTCTATCCACTACATCAATCTGACAGCGCTGGTGACGTGGGAGATTCAAACAATCAACTATTAACATACGATATAATGTTGCAATAAGTGACAATAAGCAGCTGCATAATTCAAATGATGGTTACAGATGAATGCATGATTTATAATATAAATATAATTCTGAAATTTATCACTAAATTATGAGAGCCGATTATGCACAAATTTTGACTGCAGCATTTCTGTAAGTTTTTCTGAACTGTGGTGATGCTGCCTTTACTGTGGGAAAAGAAATTAATTACTTCAAAGACATCTTGAATTATTATGTTGATGAACAGTCAAATTAGATCAATAAAACTTAACGACAAAACTACTCATCGCTATAAAGAGGAGCTATTAGTTTGTAGAAGAAGTAATCATGTGTTTTACTGGAGTCATAGTCAAATGTATTTCATTGCAATTAAAAATCCTGCATTTAAAAATTTTAACATCAGTAAAAGAACAGAGCCTTTATCAGATAAAAGTATTGAAAAGTGTATGAGAGTATGTTTTTTAATGTTGTAGCTGCATGGTTTAGATACAGATATCTGTTTGACAGTCTGTAACAATGCCAAGCATCATATTTTATAAGATGATCATAGTATATATGAGTAAAATCTTCATCGGCAAAGATTAGCCAGTAACTCTGGCTGACATATCACCTCAGTGAAGTCAAGAGTATCTGTGCCTCACAAATGTAGTGCAAGTATAAAGCAGCTGAAAAACCAAATGCTTTTAAAATGACAAGTTACAGTACTTGTGTGAATGTACCACAAAAAAGGCTGCAATGCATCCATTTAAAACAACCTGAATATTAAAATTAATATTAAAAAGGGCTGGCAATTAAATACTATATGTATTATTACCGTCCTACATTTTTAAGTGTTTTTAAGTGTATGATTGTTTTGTCTTTTTTTTTGGTCATAGATTTTGGTATTGCTGTTTTCAGCTGTATTATATTGTAAGGTGTTATCAAGTTGTTTTTAAAGCTCAAAATCACAGGCGTATGTACATGTCCCATAACCTGAATATTCCGTCTCCTTCCCCCTGAATATTAAAGAAATCCCTGAAGCAGTGACTTCCCAAAGGAAACAACATCCTTCTGAGGATTCAAAGGTAGCAACGTGCAGGAGGAACAGGTCTCCCGCGACCTGCTGATTCCAATAAGAACCGGGCCTCTCGACCTCAAGTCTGCGAGTGATCCTGGGACAGCTAAATTATCAGACAGCCATGATGGACCACCAGGCCAGAAGTGTCCACGGGGACGGTGCGTCAAAAAGGAAGAGGATCAAAATCAAGGGCTGGATTTGGAAACAGCTGCACGGCATCAATGCAGGAACCCGTATGAGGCCGTGCAGGGCTCCACTGTGGCAGCAGCTTCCCTGCTGGGCGCAAAGATGTGCACTGACAAAAGCTGGAAGGGCTCCAGAGGGGGTGGAGAGGAACATTACACTGGACAGGAGCCTGAGGGATGAGCTGCTGCTGCTGCTGCTGGACAGTTCACATGTGAAGGGAGGACATATGGAAAAGGTTGTTTAAATAGCAATGATGCATGGAAATCTGCTGATATTGAGCGAGGAAGAGATTGAAATTTGACATGAAAAATGATTCAGTTGTGTCCGTTTTGCATTTTTAGATTTTAACAGATGTGGATATTGATTTCAAAAAAGGATGTCATATCAAACATTTAGCTTACAAAGTTGTGTAAAAATAATGAAAATGTAATTTGTGGCAATTTAGCAATGAGTGGTTTTTTTTACACATAAAATCGACAATTTCAACACAAATGACTTCTCTACCAATTTAAACCCTCCAAAAAAATTAAGCTAAATGTTTGAACATGTGCAGAATGCAACAAATTCATAATTTTACATCTGTGGTGATGTGATGCAGTGTTACACAAAAAAAAAATCTTGTTTAATACAATTGGTAATTGAGTTTGTTCAACTTTAAGTTAACAAGTTAAGACAATTAAAATCTTTAGCTTGACAAAACTTAGTTCAATTTTTGTTACCATTTAATTGAATTAAGTTGGTAAGCAATTTTCTTTTTTGTAGTTTACTACCAAGAGCTTGACAACAGTTAGAAACTACATTTAATTCATTGTGCGGTGAATGAGTGGAAGAGTGTTACAGTTAACATTAAGAACTTGCGGTAATAGTATAACTCGACCACGAGGGGCGGCTTTGCGGAAAATTTATTTGAATTTGAGAACTGGCAATAGACTATCGAAAATATATATTTTCTGCTTATAAAACATGAAAACACAGTTGGCCTACAGATCCTCTATGTAAAATTTGTTAGTATATACACAATAGAGTTCTCAGAACGTTTCCAACGTGGAACTAAGAATATTCAACACTTAGCATCAGAATACAACAGAAGACATTCAAAATGTTCCTAATATTCATCCAAACAGAAAATCAGCTTAACAGTACACAGTAAAGGTAGTCTGGATGTTTTTAATACATGGTTAACTGTACACGTAAGGAAAAAAAAAACCAAACACCATAATTAGACATTTTTGAAATTATATCCCTTTTCATTAAGAAATGACGTTAATACCAGAATCATTTTTCCATAATGATGCATCATTTATATCATTTATATTAGATCACACAAAGAAATAAAAAATTAATTAAAAAGTTATTAGCATTGGACTGAGTCCAACGCCCCACTGAGTCCACAGCCAGGGCTCAGTGTGGCGTTAGTGAACTGGGAGGTACCAAATAAGAGTTTTTGATCATAATACTTAAAACATAAAAATACTACATTAATTATTACACAGGTAGAAGTACAGAGGCTTAGCAGTCTTGAATAGTTCAGGTACACAACATACACAAAAATCTACCACGTTTTTCTTCATAACAAGATGCAACATCAAATTTCAAATCACACATTCACAATCTTTGAACATTTTCAGTATGAAAACAGAACAGAAAAAGGAGGGACCATTTTTCCTGCGACACTGATCGCAGGAAAAAAAATAAATTTTTATATAAGTATATATATATGAAGCATATATATTTTAAATTAACAGTCAAATATGAGCATATATACATAGTTTTACAAGGTAGCAAAGGCAAAAAAGCTATTTGCAACATCCCCCTAAAAATTATCAAATCATTGTAATAAATTATCCATGACATTTCCATTTGAAAAAAAAAGAAAAAAAGAGAACATCTTAATACTACAAGTTAAAAGTTTGTCAAAAATATTAGAGAACCCATCTTTGTTTCAAAACTGAAATAAGATATTGCACCTTTTTAACCAGAATACAATAAAATGACAATGAAAAACAGCATACAATGCACAACAGGAATTAAGTTAGAACTATTGCCACTGGCTGACATTAATCCGTTTTCTTTTTAAACCTTGTAACAAAAATACATTTCCTGTAACAAAACATCACAGTTTCATTTCACTGAATTATGTCAAAGGAAAACATTTTGAGCACACTCTTTTAAACATCTTGTGACATAGGACAAACGGTATTCAAGACTGCTAAGCTCATAATCATGGTTTCATTTCAACAAAACTAGAAAAAATAGATCATATTGCCTTTTGAAATGTTACAACTCTTGGGTTCATTTTGGCGGTACAATCTGAGTCAAAGACAGGAAAATATAGAAAGAAAAAAAATAACCCAACGAAACAGCTCTCTCAAGTCCAAAAAGGGATCCCAGATACTGTCTATCCAAAATAACAGTGTACATACGCATTTAGTAACAAATAAATGTTCCTGATTTTAGAAATATTACTTTATCATATAAGTCATTCTACAGCTAGTGTTTCTCACTAAGAAAAAAAGTCTTCAAGGCGTTGCAAATCTTGAACCCCCCCCCCCCCCCCTGTTAAAAAAGGGTTTTTCCATCCTCAGTGATTCAAGTCTCTAACCTGGGCGACTTCTCTAATGATCCTGTGGAATAGAAACACAACTTAAAATTACAAATCTGACTTTTGGAGTTTAAAAAGGAAAAGATTGGTACAATTCCAGATTGTTCTTTTTGTCATCAAATCCCATGAGAAGACCAGAAACGACAATTTATCAATCCTACAAACAAGTATTGTTCCAAATATCTCTCTGAGTGAAAGCTTTCGCGATCAGGATGATCTTTAGTTTGTGTTTACAGGAAAGCGTTGACCTGACGACGCTTGTGGCCGGACCATGGTGGTTCGGACCAATCAGCATCGTATGGAGGAGGAGCTACTGGCAGCTGTGGGCGTGTCTTAGATGTGACGATGGCGAGACGTCACGAAGGGAGGATTGACAGACTAACACGTCGTTGGTTTTGGCCTTTTCATGGGATTCTTTTTTCCTTTAGCGGCTCTAGTGTAAAGCAGTGAGAAACCTGTTGTTACGAGGCTGCTGGGTGTGTGTGTGTGTGGTAATCACCTGAAGGCCTGGGGCTTGTGTCTGCTGTGCGCCCTGGTTGAAGTAGGGCATCGGCTGTCTGTAGAAGTCGACCCAGGCGTTGTAGTCGGGATTAGAGGTCTGCTGGGAACCTGGGCCGGCTGTCTGGCCTGAAGGGGAGAAGAAAAAACACACTGGTGATAAGCGGGAATCAAAAACATTTTTAACTCACGTGTGCAGGTCAAAATAAAAAAAACAAGCACTCACCCCAACCTTTGTTGTACTCAGGAGCGCTGCTTTGGGCTTGGTTCTGCTGACCTGTGATCAGACAGAGGAAATGTTTGAATGTTAACACTTAAAAAGACTTGTCCACTCCTGCAACTTTGTGAAACACAGTTTTGATGAGCAGGGTTTCAAGCTATAGTTTGCGGGTTTATAATTTTTCCAATATGGGTGAGTCAAAGTTCGCATTATCGTACATGGATAAAAGAAAAAACATGTTTCCTCAGACTGGTTTGAACCAAGTAGAAGTGCAAATAAGCAAAAAGAGGATTCAATTTAGAAATGGACAGGACAGTGAAGAAACTGGGCCCCGAGCTGCTTGTTAAAAGAAAACACTCTTTTCTGTCAGAGTGACACTTGCCTAGCTTTTTATAATACTGCTCCCAGTCCATCTGGCCTGTCTGGGATCCATTGTGACCTGAAACCAGACACAGATAACACCAGCAGCATGACTGACTGTGGGCTTAGACCTCCCCCTCCCCCTTTTAATGATTTCCATCAACAGCAAATTTAAAAATGTGTGCGTGCAGGGAAGACGAGGTTAGCCACAAGGATCGAGATGGGCTGCTCATCTGGCATGAGACTTTGAACAGCGCAGTGATATAAACCTCATTGACAAGACTCGACGGGCTGAGCTACGAGTTACATTTATGGGTAATTAAACAGGATGAAAACTGATGGTTTTGTTCCTTTACTGAGCCAAGTATTGACGACTTTGACCTAGTAGAATTCTTAGCGCACTGACTTACTGTGGTCCTGTTGGCCCTGAGGCTGCCATATTTGAAAGGTTGTGCCCCATCCTCCTCCGGTCATGAACGTCTGAGCCCCACTTGAAGTAAAAGAAGGATAATTCAAAATGAGACACCGTGTGACACCATCAGCACACAGTTAAACAGTAATAACTGAAGAAATGTGGCAAACGTGAGGAGAAACGTTGATCCTTACTGTTGAGGAGGAGTGGCTGGTCCTTGGTTATAGGGATTCATCCCGAAGCTGCTGTTGCTCCCCATTCCTGGGCCCTGAAGCAGAGAAAGGGAAGAGGAGGCGATGAGAGACCACACTTGTGTTTAAAGGGAGCCAACAGGCAAGGTCAGAGGGCAGGGTCGGCTGCTGATGCACTCCATTAAGTCCATTTGATGGATTCTTTATGTTTAACCTCTGGTGACATCCTGCCGGCCACCAGCGCCCACAGCAGCCCAGCTCACCCCAGTCGCTCCCCGCATTGACATGTGTGCTCATGAATATCATGCCAGACAATAGTGGGGTTTTTTTTCGGGTATGGGAGTACCAGTGAGGCTGGACTCGGACCACCTACCCCAATTCTCTCATCGATCAGCTGGCGGGCCTTCTCCAACTGCTGCGGGGTGCCTCGGATGGAGAAGATGCGCACGTTGGGGTCGGTGTTGGGTGGAGGGTTTCTCTGCAGCTCTACGTGAGCGCGGGACTGCTCCTTGATGTTCTTGATGGTCTCTCCACCTACGGAAGCAGCAGGATTTTAAAAATGTTTTTGTATGTGGCCGACATGAAACTTATACAAATAAAATGTTAGTGGAGTTCTAAAGAGGCTATAATTCATATCATTATAAGAATCGATTAAAGTAAAACATGATAATGTGAAGTGTCCATCATGGCGATGAACCTACAGAGAACAGGCTTTACAGACCAACTGCACACTAACTGCACTCAACAGCAGATACACAGTTAGCTGGTGAAATGAGCAGAGCAGCGACGGAGCCATACATTTCCCTCAGGACTCAGTCGAGACCAAGAACCAAGAAGAGCTAAAATCGTGTCAGACGCGTTCACAACAGCAGGAACATTTCTGGAAAGTTCTGTGGCATCTGGGTGGAACATGCACGAGATAGAACATGATGAATATTCTGCTGTAGTCGACAACACGCCCACTCGCTCTCTGTGAACTTTCCAGAGATTTTTCTGCTGTATTTTGACAGGGGGCTGAGCAGGAAAAGTTCTGAGAATTGTCCAGAGAAACATTAATGGACGTTTGCATTTTCACGTACACCCCAGGCGGAAAAGTTCAGGAAACAGTCCCGACCTCAGAGCCGCTCCAATCTAACCACACGACCATCTGGTTGACACGAACGCTCTCAAGTGGATCTCTCCCAGCATCAGACCAGACTTCTCGTCACTCGACTGAGGGGATGTGATGGTGCTACCTTGTGAGTACTCCGGCATGTGTCCCACCACTTATCTGCCATTCTGTGGTAACATCCATGCAAATCGGTAAACAAAAGGAGACATCTCCTGCACGCCACCCCCTCTCCTCTGCATCAGATGCCAGCTTCCCGACGTGTGGGGAGAGCAATTACACCAGCAGGGAGAAGTGAAACAGAGCTGGCAGGAGAAAAGGGCCAAAATTGAAGCGTATCCTCCTTCTGGGATATCATTTGTCTCTTTTACCCTTTCCATTCTTGACTCTGTGTTGTCCTCTGTGATGAGAGGAGGGAGTGAACGGGGGGCATACAGCCACCGCCCCCCCCTCCACAATGCCCATCTGAACGAAAAAGGCTGAGGGTGCTTCCCGGGGGGACACCGGGGCTGTCCCAACATCAATTACACATTTGTTCACTTGTGGCTGACACTCGGATGACCCTGGCTGACCTTCGAGTGAAAACGCTCATCAAAAACCTCTCCTCCTCCCGCAGCCTATTCCTTGCTGCCAACAGACTGCACATGGGCCATTAACCCATTGTCAACCAAATGAAACTTCTGCCTTAATGAAGCCATTATGAGCTCTTCTAGTCAGACAGCAGAGAGCAATGAAGACCCCGACTATTCATTTCATGGACTGGGCTGTAGTGAGGACAGATAATACGGGCCTTATTAATGAGACTGGTTTAGTGAGCTGGAGAAAAGGAGGGGACACAAAAGTGCAACTGGTGACGGCATTCAGGGGCAACGCCAAGGGACTGGTTAGCTGGTGGTGGTGGGGAAACACAGAGGCCTCGAGGGGACAATAACCACATCAGAACATCATTGGGTGAGATGGTTGAAATACAGTCACTATTAATATAACACCCATTTATATCAGTGTATGAAAAATGTTTGCAAAAATTGCTGAATTACAAGAGCACCCTCCACCTTCAAAGTTGTCCCTTCATCCACATTTGCTTCTTTTGTTTTGTTTCTTTTTATGCATTTATTTTTCATAATTTGATATTGAACACTGAACTGCCCGTTTAAAAACGATACATAGATCAACCAACTAAACCCCGGACTTAAAAATTACTCTCTCCATCAGTTTATATGTGCTAAAGAGATAAAACAATGAAACTAATCCACAGAAAAGGAATCAGCTCCATTTTCAGAAAAACTGAATATCTTTAGGTTTTGGAAAAGTTGTTATGGTGACTTTTACTTTCTCCTAAATATAAATAGCAGATTAAAAAAATAATGAAATGAATTGTTAGTCGTAGCCCTAATATTCTGGAGTGTATTTGTGTTCTTGTACTCTGTCAGCTTCATGTTTATGCATCATACAAGCAGTACAACAGTGTGAATGCAGTCTATTTACTTAGAGAACTACAATAATTGCTAGCTTTTATTTTCTTGAGGGAAAAAAATATTCTCTAAAAGAATCACATTTTATGATCATAGCATCAAAACATCATTCCTATAATAATTGATAAAGACAATACTTATCTTAGTGTATTCACACTGCATGTCATTTAATATTATGAGTAATTTACTTCCCATTTTTTGGGGGTGGCGACGAAATATTTTCAATTAAATGACAAAACTTGAATTTTGAACTAAAATTTAAGTTTAGGAACAGTTGGTTCCATTTGAACAGTCGGCCACAGATTTTGAATTATCGTGGTTTAAGTGTTTATCTTTTACTCTTTACCTTAAAGAGTTGGACAAAGAAATCTTGACTCACTGGCTTTCAGCTAGAGATTTTAACTGAGAAAACTCTGCTGAGAAAGACTGAGGGAAGCAAATGAAAACACTTATAACTTGTACCTGAGCCTTGACTTTATATTTTTTTAAGGCCAAAACTCAAGTTGTAAGATGCTTGTTTTTTTTTGCACGAGGATCGAGTCGGTAATAAAGTCTAAGCAGGTTGGTGGGTGGCTCGATTCACCACAAGCAGTGTGTGTGTAGGGGGTCAAAACGGAGGGGCAATGGGCTACATATGGCATCGTAAAGATATTAATCACTGCGGTCTTTAAGGAGCGGCTGACAGCACCCAGACCCACCGCCATCTCCACCATATTGGCCCACTTCATATGCTAATGCACAGAGAGGGGGACGCAACGCCCAGGTTTATTTGTTTCCCTCGCCCCACTACATGCACAAAAGCCACTTGACATTTCTATTGCCATGTTTTTATCTTAGGTAAAGAGGCCCCCCCTGACCCCACCCACCACTGCACATACACACAGCAAGGCGAGATGCACGCACACACACACACACACACACACTCGCAGCTCCTTCCAATGCAATGGTCAATGACTTTTAAATAGCTGGCAATAGAGTGGGCATGAATAGCCAATAAGCTAATTCCTTCTATTCATTCCCTCGCTGCACTCTATTGGGCTGAAAGACCCTCATTAGATGCCAGGCAGCCTTCCACATGATTGAGGGCTGTTATTATGCACCTTTAACAATTAATGTCACATT
Source organism: Scophthalmus maximus (assembly GCF_022379125.1). Classification (NCBI taxonomy): domain Eukaryota; kingdom Metazoa; phylum Chordata; class Actinopteri; order Pleuronectiformes; family Scophthalmidae; genus Scophthalmus; species Scophthalmus maximus. The sequence goes on from NC_061534.1 coordinate 9,943,865, forward strand.
ACACGCATTATCCCCGTCATTAAGCCCTTAGTGAAGCCAATGAATGCCACTTGTGCTGTATACATGAGCCCTGCAGGGAGAATAGGAGGGTGGTCACTCACCCCCCACCCCCCTATTCTTCTCATCAGTTTCACGTAGCGGCAGAACACCAAACGGCGTTCGGTTATTAAAAGGAAAAAAGGCAATCTGGCGAGTTTGGATACTCTCTTTTCAAGACTGTTTGTAGTGGTGAACTGTTTTATTTCCTCTAGGACAGAAAGTTGAGTTGGAGTAGCACATGTGGTAGAGAATTGGATTACACAAAGCACACGCATGCTTGAAAAGTATGATTCAAAAAGTCTTACTGAGGAGCCGGATTAGAATCAACAAAATAAAAAAACACATAACTTACCTTTGCCAATCACAAGGCCGCACTTGTCAGCGGGGACGGCGTAGGTCACCTCCTGCAGTCCTCCGGGGCCTCCCATGCTACTGTCACCTCGGCCACGGCGTCCCATTGCCCCCCCCCCAAATCCATCTCGCTCCTGAAGGGACGGATAGGAGGAATTAAAAAAAACAAAAATCAAAAACAGATAGATGCCTGATTTGTAGTATTTGCTGATTTGCCACTGACCCAAATACAAACACTCAGACATTTGCTGGAAAGGTCAAGGACAAAGAAGTGCTTTTTAATCACAGACGTTGACCACAGACCTGAGCTGTCTGAACCAGTTCATTGATGAGGTGCACCGCGTGGTGGCAGTGGTCGGGCTGGCCCATCACCTGAGCAACTCGGTCAGGACTGACTCCGTCATCTGGACAAGTACACAAGGACAAAAAGGCTCTTTGACTGCTTTGCCATCATTTTATCTCAGGGCGACTGAGGACTTTGCACCTACTTATGAAGTGGATTTACAACATGGGAACTTTGATTTCACCTTCTTTCATTACTGAATCACCATGTAGTCTGTATGTTTACATTCATTCACTATAATAAAGCCTATAAAAGCAAGAAGTGGACATTTCTTTGTTGGATGTGTGGTCCTTAAAAGGAGAAGACTTGACCAGCTTGTTGGCCCTTTTCTCCTGCCAGCTCCGTTTCACTTCTCCCTGCTGGTGTGCCCCATGTGGTATCCCTGCAACATTGTTGGTTCTATTATTGAGGAGGTGCACCTCATTATCTTCGTACCTTGTTTGAACTGGATCCTGACCCCGGCATCATTCTGAATCTTTTTGATCATTTCTCCGTTCCGACCAATGATGATGCCGACAGCAAATCTGGGCACGACCACCTGGACAATGATGACAGAAAGTAAAATTCAGGAAATATGGAAATATGTTTGTTTTTCTGAATAAATAAGTAAACCTGCATCAACTTGGCTGGTGAGTTATTGTAAATGCAGAGAGGCAGGTTATTACATCCAGACTGCTTCCCCCCATTTTGGATCCAAAGTCTGCTCTGCCAGCCCTGAAGTCACCCTGGTCCTTGTCCCGGATGAGCTTCACCACAAGTTCACGGGCTTGCTACAGTGAGGATGAAAACAATGTTATCACAGAATACTAGATGTGAAACAAAGAAATAGTTCAACTGAAAGCTCTTAAATAAAAACAAAGATGTTTTTCAATGTTTGAGCTGAAGGCCGAAGGCGTAAAATGTGTAAAATTGAGTGTAAACTGGAAGGGAAGCGACACACAATGAGCTTTTCTGAGACCGACCTGCACTTTGTGGGGATCCCCAGTGATTCTCAGGGGCTTGTCTGCTCCAGTGGGCATGGGGTCATCCTGAATCATGATCATCTGCACTCCTGTTCTCTCCTGCAGGGGAACAATCAGACAGGAGCAGAAACAAGAGTTACCTGGGGTCCAAAAGCCTATTCAGTGTGAAGGAAAGAAATTCTGCCGGGGCTCAAAGAACAGGTTTTATTTTGACTGAAAACACACGGACGACGTGAAAAGAATTGAACAGTTTTTTCCTCACATCAAAATTTTGCAGGAGAATAAAGTTTTATTATTGGTCTGCACACTAAATAACAATGTGCTGAGAAATCAGTGAAATAGGTTGATTGCGGTAAGTCATATTAAACATTTCTAAAGGATAATTAGGGTTAATACTCAATGTTGTTGTTACTGTCAGAAAAAAAACTATAAAAAGAACAAAAAGAACATTAAACCACTACAAAACCACTTTCTTTGGAAGTCTCTCAGTATGTTATAGTAAAATTTAAATAAAATTCTGACCTCATGTTTTTCCATGCATTCAAACCATTTTAGTAATTTTGTTTGTTATCAAGTAAGTAAAGTAATAGTACAATGGACACCGAGGACTGTATCTCGAATTTTTAATTTACTTTTAACTGCCTAATATGGATTAAATGAGTGGGTTTTACGGTCGTCAGGTTGTTAAACGCACAACTTGTACTGTAAGTGCTTGATTTTCAGTGAGATCAACTCCCAGACCTGCAGTTGTTTGATGGTTTCGCCTCCTTTGCCGATGACCAAGCCAACTTTGTTGGCAGGGATGAGGATCTGCTGGATGGAACTGTTGCCGTCCATGTCACTGTGGAAGCCTGGACCGTACCGACACTGCTCCACAATCTCACTCAGCAGCCTCTTGGCCTGGCTATGTGGGGGGGGGGGGGAACCAAGAAACATTCATCACCATAGCCGCAACTTCTGCACAAAAACTGTCCTGTGTCAGTTCTTCTTTGTCAAACATTGAAAGAGGTGTTCAGGTGATTAAGAGATGTGAAAAGAGATTTGAGTTCGTGCCCCTTCTGTCACAACAATGGGGCACACTTTCCTAATGCTCTGTGCACTTTCAGTACATCTGTCAGAGTCGAAAGACGTTTTGTCAGCCACTGTTAATGCTACATACAGACTGGTCCATTACAATTGTCTTCACCACAGAGAGACTGCATAAACCCAGAAGCCCCAGATGTGTGTCTGACCCTGGTTGTTCCTGTGCAACCGTTTGTAATTTTGACTAAACAGAATAGGATTATAGGATTTATATATTTGGATTGGACATTGAACATGCGAAGATCTTCCATAAATGGCATCACAAGAAAAATCACAAAATCACAAGAGAGTGTATAATTGGTTAGTCACATTCCTGGATTATTTCTAAAGATTTGTCAGCCTAATTTGAACTATATGGACACAACCATCACCATTTTACAAAATACAATCACTTTATACAGTCGGTCAAAAAAAATAACTCAAGATTATACACAGGGAGGGAATCTTATGTCTTTTCAACTTTTAGATTAACAATTGTCTAAATATGCAAAGACTTACTCAATGTTCTCTGGGCTGCCTGTTAGTGTGCAGGGTCTGTCCAACATGCCTCCGCTGTCTGTAACAAAACAAGAAAATTACTGCACACTCACATATATGGGTCACATAAGAATGACTAGTCAGTTTTATTCATACAGCCCAAAATCACCATTTACCTGCAGATGTTTGAAAATCTACACAGCATATAACACCACGTGTGCTTCCAATAACTGTATATGAGATTAGCATGTTTGTAAAGTAAAAAATAGAAGCTGGAGGTTTAGACCGCAATAAAGTGATGAACTAAACTTTTCTGCAGGCTCCAGCCGACAGATCGAAAATCACGTTTCGAATTTTAATAAACTTGTAACTTTTCTAAAAATATATATTTTTCACTTAAGTCATTTTGGGTTATTGACAAAATTACATGCACACAACAATCAAGTGAAACAGTCCAAATAACTCATAAAGCCACTGTATACTTAGGGAACTAATTAGTAAGATATGTGAAGCACTTATGAATTTGTCTAATATTATGTCTCATTACTTTTGAAAGGGGAAAATTGATGACGTCACTGTTTTCAGTTAATGACTCAGGCCTATCAGTTCCCACCAGGTGGGTTTAGATGGCGTGTTTAGTTTACCTGAAGCAATTTGGATCTTACACCCCGATTCCAGTTGAATTCTTGAGATCTGCTCTCCTCCTTTTCCAATGACTACGAAGAGAAGGAGAGAAAAGACCTGAGGTCTGAACTGCGAAGCAGGATTTGTGGTTATCGAGGTAACTTCAGGTTTAACTCTGGGTTTTCCGTCCTACGAAGCTCTTCTTGCCGGGGTAAATCACAAAGGTAACTTAAGCTGAACGGCTAACCTGCTCCGGAGCAGGTTAAGTTCAAAGTACGAGATCAATGCCAGTCACCGGTCCAACTTACTGACCAATCAAATCGGTGGAAAACCAGCAACATCTTTCTACAGGATCTAGACTGGACAAGAGTTTAAAGTAACGTGATGAATAATGCAGCAGATGTTGAGCTCGACAGTGACCGCCCACTTTTAGAACGGCTCAAGAGGCTCATTCACATTTCATAATATTCTTATATTAAGAGTTTTAAGCCTGGATCCAAGTAAATAAACTACGTGATGAAGTTACTATAAAAAATTTGGAAATGGAAAAAAAGGCAAAGGGACAAGACTGTAAATAATTATTTTAAGAGTTAAGGAACTACTCATCCCATAAACCATTGCGAATACCTTTCCAAAGACTTCCAACCAATCATCGATGTTACACTGTAGGATTGTGGGTAGTGTAGTACTTCTCAATGATATCATGAATCAATCTTTTTTTTCTTAGAACAAGGTTGATATCATTCAATATGATACTTGAATTCAATAAAGTTTATTAGATTCCCTACAGAATATCTGACAGTGCTTTACTTTCTTACTCTATCACTGCAGCTCGGAATAACACGTGGAGACAGTGACCATAAATAGTAACAAAAACGTAATACTATCTCTTTTATTAGAACAATGATCCACACTGGTGAATGAACAGTGTTGACCTCACTACACATTAACTTCTTCTCTCCTCTGCTTCAGCAGCAGAAATAACAGTTTGATCGTCGCCAGACAAAAGGGCAAAATAACTGCTCAATAGTAAACTTGATAAAAGTCAGCCTAAAAATAAAATATAAATAGCACAGGGATTTATTTCAAGTTGTTGTTTTCTGTTTTAGTTGATCATATTATTTTCATTTCACTTTGTAGAATGTTACTTTGACATGTTGCTTAAACCAAATTGACCTCCACATATATCACCGTTTCCTTTCCTATCAAGTTAAAAACGTTATTTATGGTCCTGATGATGTCACATGTAATTAACGGCTACGCCTCTTCCAAATGAACGCGCTCGTAGCCGGACAGGAAAACCCAGGGTTGACTGAGACCGTTGATATCCAGCTTCGCAGCACAGGTTATCCCGGATGGTCAATGTTAGGTAAAGTCAAGCCAGATAAGGAAAAATATCCTGGTTATGTTCAACTCGCTTCATAGTATAAGGCCCCAGTTTTAAGCCTTTGTGAATTTAAGCAGTGACCCAAACTCTGAATACAATGTCAATACTGATGATTACAACAAACTCAAGGGCTACTTACTGAATCCGACCATCTTATCAGGCACTTTGTAATCTTCTGTTGCGAAAGCCCTGGGAGAGATGAGGACATGATTAAAATCTGTGAAAATAAAATCACAGCCCATCTAAACCTAGACTACAATTTCTCTCAACCAAAGTGTGCAAATAGCAAAAATAGCGATGAGACCATTAGGGCTGCAACCAATAACTATTTTCATTATTGATCATTATTGATTAATGTCGATCACATGGCGGAAATACCTAGGCAACTACTACAAAACACTAATAATGATAAAAAATGATTGAGAAGCTAGAACCAGTTAAATTTGGGGGGGGGGGGGTTCTTCAAAAATTATTCATTATCAAAACTGTTGCTGATTAATATTCTATCGAACAACAAAACAACTGATTGATAGATTCAGCTCTAGAAAGAACACAATTATCGAAGGCAGATTCATAGATTATATCATTTAACAGGGAAAAATGCATTTGTTGTTTTTTTAACAAAAAAATCCATTTATATCTTTGGGTTTGGGATGGATGGCAGAAAAAAAAAGTTATCTGATTGTGTCGATAATTGCTGGATATTTTTTTCATTAAGTTCAAATATCTTGATAACCGTTAAATGGATATAACAGCCAGCAATTAAGTCATTACTATAAATATAACAAAAAAAAACTATCAAGACTGAGTATGTAATTGTATACAATGCTCAATTTGGTGACATGGAGAAACAATCTGAAAGTACAACAACCTATGATGGTGAAAAGATGTATGATTGGAAACCATAACAGATTAAAAACTAAAAATATATCATAATACATCAGAAGAATAAACAGATTTTGCACGGCTCACCTTTGATGTACCATTGCTCCGAGGTGATTCCCTACTGAGAGAAAAGGAGAGGAGAGCAAACCAATTAACATGTGACAAATAACACAAGATCATGGTTAAAAATAACAATTTAAATATGTGCTAAAGTGATCGCCAATGAAGCAGCAAAAATGAGAAGGAATCGGTCGTTGCTGGAGGGGACGGGAGCAGATGGATACGGTCCTGCCAATCCTCCGTGTTCGTGTCTGACCCACAGCGGGAGGCTTTCACAGGCATGGAAATCAGGCCCGTGAGTGTATGAGTGAGTGTTTCAATCAGAGCCATTCAGAAAGAGAAAGGCAGCTGCTGGGTCAGTGGCTGCTGTTGTTGAATTGAATTTTGACAGGTAGCGCCAGGCAAAGGTCCTGCAGGGTCACTGGAGGATGCACTGCCATGGACGTAAACACCCGAGTTGATATCTAGCAGGTTCGATCAATTTTATGGTCGTTTGCTCTGATTTCACTTCTCCTGGAAATGCACCGGGGTTAATGCTCGAGGACGGAACAGCTATGAATATAAAAAAGGAGGTGTGCTAAATTCATACGAAGACAAGACTGCGAGCTAAAGTGTGAACGCCGTGAGAGTGTTTGTATTCTTGTACATTTGATAATCAAATGCTGAGAGTGCAGTGCCACACACATACCATTTCAGTTATTTCCCCTGTACGGCGGGGACCAACCTTGACAGAGAAAAACCGAGGACGAGTTGTTGCAATCGCCGACGGCGTGTCAAACAAACATTATCTATCCATGCATTCACAGCTGAAATATCATACAAACAACTGTGACAAGATAAGAGGAGGACGGAATAAATGACTCGTGTTCCCACTTCACGGATATGAAACGGATCAAATCTTTGTTTTGTGTGCGAGGCACAACGAGATAGAATCACATTTTTCTCACTACACACTTGATACTCCACACAAACATGAAAATAGAAAACTCTCACTTCACAGATTACCTTGTTTCCCCTACATCGCTCAGTGCACTGCATACATTTTCAGCTATATAAAATTATTTAAAAAAACAAAAACAAAGTCCTGTTATGACATTTCTGATCAATTAATGCAGCGGCTTCATTGGAGAAGTGTTTGACTGGGATGAGTGGTGACATTTCAAAAGCCTTTTTATGGTTTATTAGACCAATAAAAACTTACTCCAAACACATTTAACATTTAAAGATATGAAAATGATAAAACCTGCCCTGCTCCTCAGAAATGTCTGCCTGTAATGTTCTTCAGAAATCTCTCAATCTGGGCTTTGGACATGTGAGGATTGGAAGACTGGACTTTACAACTATCAAACAATATTATGGACACAACTGCCATAACCAGTGGGACAACTTTGTTTTTTGCTGCCAAAATTTTTGTGGTTTGCTTTCCACTTAAAAAAAATAGATCAATCAATTAATCAGACTGGGATGCGATCTTCCTGTGACAGAGCCAGAAAAATGGCAACAAGGGAGCGAAGTAGAGGTTCAGGTTTTTGTGTGCAGATTTAAAGAAATAAGTAAATTCTAACATTTCTTGAATTGACAAATTCTAAAAAGTAAACAGTTGCACGCAAAATGCAATTATGCGGCTTATATGTACCACGCTACTGATTGGAAGTGGTTACTGTTTGTTATCAAAAGAAAAAATGGCAATATGTCAAATTTGGAAGTGAAACTGAACGGCAACAGTCAGACTTTCAGGTTTATCGTGATAGAGTGGATGGAGAAAAACATGTAAAACACAAGGAGCATTTCATCATGAGCTATGTTTTTATGAAGGCGTCCACGTACACGCTCTGCATAGCTGAAGTTAAAGCTCTGGTGATTTCTGTGCTTCTATAATGAAGGCTTACCTCCATTGTCTAGTGAACGTTTTGGGCCTCCAAAGCCGTAGAGGGAGGGATCTAAGACCGGAGAGGAATTGTTCATGTTGGGCATCTGGTCTCCTCCCATCTTGGCTGCCATCTGGGGACACAGCAGAACAGATGCAATCAAAAGGTGAAAAGCGGTCTTTTTTTTTCATCTTTGACAAGACTTTCTAATGTGATAGAAGTGATAAAACATCAAGTCTGTTGTGTAGAGTAAGCTTTTTGACAGCGGATAAAACCTGTACTTTGTAAAATATTACATAAGATGACAGTTCTTGTTGAGATTATGACACGGTGCTTTTCCTTCAAACATGTGTCAAGTGCCATCTCTCACTGACTGAACCATCTTTTTCGAGCCGGCGCAAATAAGAGGACACAAATCATCACGGCACAATATCTCAAATAAGTTGATTTGCCATTTGATGAGTTTCCCTAAAGCTAAACAGGAATGACAGTTGCCTTGAGCACTAACTGATTTCAAGCCTAACTTGTAGAAGCAGTAGAAGCAGTAGAAGAGGACAAAAAACTTTTTTTTTCCAGACATACCAAAAGAGGTGCCAGTTCAATTAAATAGTTAATTTAAAAACTTTGTGTGTATGGCATTTTTCAGAAATGCACTGAAGCCCGGACACTGTCTTGAACGTCTCCAGAGGGGCTTGTATGCGAGAATGTAAATGTCCGCAGATGTTGCTCCAGACATTCTCCTGCCAGCCCCCTGGTATGATCTCAGGAGATCGTCCGAGTGAGTCCATGTGAGAATACAGCAGGAGAATCTCCGAATTCACAGCGAGCGAGTGGGCGTTTTGATGTCTGTAAACAAAAACACTCTCCTGCAGCGGAGTTATCGGAGCATCCCGCTGCTCTACCCAGACGCCGAAGACACTCCGGAGATTAACCTCCTGTTGTGAACGCGGCTGACTCGGACAATCTCCTGCTTCGTCAGATGTGAACAGCAAAGTCCGGAGAATGTTCGGACGCAATTTTGTGGACATTGTCCGGAGTTCATGTCTGAAAACAGCTTATGTTAGGATAAAAACTTTACACAAAGTAAAACTAGTAATGTAATATTCAAGGCTGGGTTTGGATTATAAATATTTCCGATACTAAAATCAACATGTTACCAGATTTTCAGTACCAATATTTTATATAATGAGCAATATAAACAAGTTTTTCTACAAACAACCAAGGATCTTAAATGTTAGATATCACAGAAGCAGATGCATAACAACCTTTGCTAGAGTAAATTTAAATAAATCAAGAACAATCTGATTAAAGAAGGAATATAAATTTGATATCAGCTTTCGCTTCCTGACCATTTTTGGTAGTTTTTTTCTTCCAGTATCAAAAGTATTGAGGGTCAACACCCCTCTCTCTATTCACTGCATTTAAAAACTCAGATTATATATATATATATATATATATTATTTTTTTTTTATATACCCCAGATCAAGATCTATAACTGGCCCAAATAACGATTACTGGTCTGTAACACACATTTTTCTGATGGAAAGTGCACAACCACTTGCACACAACTTAAAAGAAAAGGGGCACTTCTTTACATTACAGCTTAACTAAAAATCCATCCATCTAATTTCCAAATCATCCACTTGTCGACCTAAAGCAGATGCTCGTGTTTTGCGGTGACGGACGTTTTAAATCTTCAGTTTCGCTGCACGAGAGCGCCAACAGCATTTTCCACTCCCCCATTTAATCTGCCACCTCTGCTTCCATACAAAAGTATAGCATTACAGAAAATTACATTAAATTGACATCTGCGTCTGACTGGAATTTTTTTCCCCAAATGAAAATGTAGTGACGGCATTTAGAGTCTTCCATCACCTTGAGGGATGATTATCTACTTCAGAGCCCACGGGTGGAGGCGAGAGGGGTGCCATGGAAATGGGGAGGCAGAGAAGGAAAGGTGGGTGTGGGGCGGCTGTTTCACATGACATTACCGAAGCTACGTGCAAGTCAAGCAACATGAAAATCATCGTAGCTGAAGTCAATACTTGAGAAAATGGTAGCACTTTCTGAAACCAGTTTTTTGCTTCGCTACAAAAGGACAGATAGTTAAAAAAATATATTTTCAAACACCTGCCTTTTTTTAAAATCGATTTTTTTAACAGTTTCAGGGTAAGATATATTTTTGACAGTATTTATATTGTTGCTGCCTAAATATCTTGGGAACCGATACTAAAACAATAGCACAAGAGTGTTTGTCATTTTAAAATCGAATTTATATAAATAGTAAACGAGAAAATGTACTCAGGGCGTAGACCTCTGCCAGGGAGGTCTTGTAATAGAAATAATGATTGGCATAACTGTATTTAACAATGAGGGACTGCAACACAACACGAATAACTATAGAGTTCAGTATCCTATTAATAATATTTTATTTACTACATTTCCAAGAAGTGTTGCATTGATCAAAGTCTTGCTGGAACAGTGAGGCAAATATGCAGCTAATTAAAAACATAGCAGGTCACTGGGGCCTCTGGGTAAACACCACTGTTGACTGGACAGGCCAAGGTATACCCACGACTTGAATGACTCCAGTCAGTCAGGTTACATACGTTAAAACTTAAAATATGCACTTAAAGTCTGATTTGTCTAAAAATAAGACATCAAATGACATGACACCCGGTCACATGGGAACCAAAGTATGTATAGTTTATATTTAGGATCTGAGAACGCCTTGTCCATTGGCCACTGTGGCACAACTGTTTCACGAGCAATCTTATTTCATTATTACTGACTTCCATCTAATTCGTTTTTTTTTAAGGTACAAGACATTGTGTGTTGTTCACGTCTCACTGGTTTACAACAGGCTAATGTTAACGGCTGAGCTTGGATTAAAATAATTAGCCAATGGGAGCCCTAATGCAGAGGTCAACATCTGGTGAATTGGACCAGTGAGTTAATGAATCCTTACACAGTGCGCTGATGATTGTTTTGTATGATCAACAGAGCAGTTAAAAATGAATTGTACAGCTAATCAATTCAAGCTTGTGTAACTTTTAAATTTAAATTTCCGTGCGAAGCAGAAAAACCAGCACTTCACTGAACATGTGAATGTAGAAAACATTACAAGGCCTCCGCTTGTTTTGTTATCATATATCATATGTTTTGTTATCATTATCTGATATGTTATACCACACAAACTGACTTCACTTTTCTGAAAAGGACATGGTGTACTCACGAGTTAACCCCACTGCGACACCCTAAACCCAACATCAGCCGTAAACAACATGTGGCAAATGCAAATAAGCGTCTGTTCTGATGTTTTCCGTTGAGCATCAAGACCAAAGGTGGGGTTGATGCCACCCAATCGGATCCTTCATATCAAGCTTCTAGTTTTGACAAATCGGAGATCTTGTGAACAAGGTGTGTGCACAGATAAGAAAGTGTGTGTGTGTGTGTGTGTGTGTGTTTGGGGGGGGAGACACTCATGGATAGTGACATGCAGTGACCATGTGTAACCATTATGATGTGCATTTTACAGCTTATCTGTCAGATTATTCGTGTCTTTTTAACAATCATGAACATGTGGATTGAAAACGTACAAAGATTCACCATGTGTTTATAATCTACTCTGGGCGAAGCTGAACCAGCAGCGGTGCCGACTAAAGTCCAATTTGCACACTATTAAGTGCAGTCCGTACTAATCTTCTGTAACAGCAAACAGACCGGCTCTACCTGCTGCCAATACAAGTGTTACACAACTACAGTTGACCACCACCCTGCCACCGTGCGACACTGCTCGGTATCAGTTAAAAGGGGGGGGGCTGGTCGCATCGTGGGTCGTGCATTTGAGGTTTTATCTGGGCAGCAAATGGAGAAAGCCCAGTGTGGCGACCAGCAGGCGTGGAGGGAGGCGCATTTGAACAGATGACGTTTCATTACATGGCCTGCACACATGCTAGCAGGCTAGCAGCAGCAGCTACACTAGCTAACTCGGTGGTGGTGGTGGTGTTGTTGTGTGCGACATCTGCCTCCAGTTCCACGGACACGCTTCATGTTCGGGTCAAGGAGTGGGGTTTAAACGTCGGTGCTGCGTGTGGTCACGGACCAGGCTCTCCCGTGTGCCTCTCGGATTGGGGGCGAGAGAAGCTAACTTCGGACGCGGCAGCGTGTCAAGGGGCTGCTGCCGGGTTCAGGGTCCGTTTAAAAAAAATCGGAATGTTTTCGGGTTCGCTCACGTTGTGGGGGTCAAGACCCGGGCTCTCAAACTTGTGAAGTGGGTTAGCACGCTAAGCTAAGTGCAACTTCGGACCTGACAACAGGTTGCAGTGTTGTCGACTTGACGAAAGTTGTCCAAACTTCGACGCTACCAAAAAAGGCCGTCGTGTCTCCGGTCAAATGCGACTCGTGCGGTCGTTTCGGACAGTTTGGACGCGGTTAGTAGACGCGTCGTCCTCCCCGAGCCAACTCTAATCTGTCCGCTCATGCTACCTCAGCTACTTAACGTTAGCCTGCTAGCTCGCCTGCTGCCTGGCTGCATGAGGGGTGTTTGGTAGTAGTGGCTCTGCGTCGCCCCGACAGAGTCGTGCCCTGCGGCGACACGCAGACCCGCAGCTTGTGGTCCGAGAGTGTTCGCTGGAGAGCGTTTTACCTGTCGGACCCGGCGTATCGTGTCTGCGAAGTCATCTTTCGTTCCGGGCTGAGCCACCGAGGCCTGTCCCTGAACCAGCTCCGCCATCATCATCATCCGCCTCGGCAGCTGAGAGCCACACTTGAAAAAAAAAGGGAGGAAAAAAAAAAAAAAAGAAGCTGCACACGTGCCAAGCCAAAGTCCCGCGTAATCTCGCGAGATGACCGAAGACCACATGTTGGCCTTTTACTGTCTGTGGCCATGATGCTTACTTATATTTCACATTTTATGCATTTCAAACTGCTTTATTGTGAACATGTTTTAAAAACACAGAAGCGAATCTATTATTTGAAAGCACCAACAATGCAAATCCCAAGGCAATAAATTAAAAAAGCAAGATAGTCAAAATAAATGCCAAACGGGGGGATTTTGCGGTGTTACAGCAGCAAATAGGTTAGAGTTTTAGTAAGAGACTCCTTCAAAAGTTTCACAAGTAATTAAAAAAATAAGTACGATAATAAATACACGGTAAAATAAGATAAATCAATACAAAATAAGTCATTAGTCAACAAAACTTGACGTCACAGTAAACAGACTCCACGGTTGAAGGTTGAAAGTAGGAGTCATGGTCAGTGCAGGGCATAAAAGTTTTTAAAGGTGCTATGTGTAACTTTTTGCTGGAGTTAGGCAATTCATTTTCTCAGATTAGTCATAGCCTATACCATATTTGACAAAATCCTCATAAAAATCAAGATTCATTATCCAAAACAAAACAGATCAGCAAACTTTCAATTACATTCCACTCTCTTTATCATAATAAAGAAAAAAAAATTAAAATTAATCTCAGGATTTATAGTTGATCCGCTGTACAATAAGTGTTTGTTAAACAGGAAAAACAGTACTAACATGTGTCTCACTGTCCCCTCTACAGAGCCACATTGAAGTTTTAAACAGACATTTGCTATTTATAGTTCAAACATTTCAATCTCTCTTGTCAGAATCAAAAGAAAAATTCCAATCTGACACAATTAAATGATAATTGAGGAATATTGGTTTTCTCCCCTGCTTCACATGTGGAAACATCTATTGTTGCACATCTGGAAAATGGCAGCAGCAAGAAAATTGCTGCAAATTTCCCAACTGTTTATGCAAAACAGTTCCTGCACCATAAGTCCTTTCCAAACCTCATTGAACAAAGTGGACCAGAAAAAGCTCAATTGAATGTGGTCCAGAGGAGTTAGAAACAGTTCAAGAACAGTGATTTTAGAGGGTCTAATGACGCTTTTCTTCTGAATAAATGTTTTAGGAAAAAATGAGAAAAAAACAGGATTTTAGGGCATGAAATCTACAGTAAAAGGCTCATGCAGCCCCTTGATGATTGACCTTGAGTTTGAGACGAGCAGACCGGAGAGAAACATCTTACACACATCTGCACAGATATCAATTTTCCTTCCTTGTCAGCCTCTGGGCATGTTATCATCACCTACAAAAAAGAAGCAGATACATTAAGTGGGAGCTGAGGGCTTTTCCCAGAACTGCACCTCTAAATGAAGACCTCCAGTTTAGCATGATTTAAGTATGATCCTGGCCCTGCGAACATATTGCTACCATGTGCTGTCTGTCCAATGTATTCAAACCTGGAGGTGGCTGGGGAATGATTTCAGAGCTCTGGTATCAAAGGGTGAGTCAGGTGGTGGTCATCATGTACAGCCAGATGATGCATACATCAGCATGGACACAAGAACACACATATATACTGACTGTTATGATGAATTCAGTCCCCATCTGGCCAAACATACCAAGACGGTAAAATGTAGTTGAAGCAGGTGTGTGTCTCTGGAGGCCTGCCAATCAAGCAGTGGGAACTGAGTTATTATAGACCAACTGTGTGGAGTAGTGGTTACCGTAGAAGGCTGATCAAGTGTCACACACACGCGCATGCACGCACACACACACACACACGCACACACACACACACACACACTCAGCTTCCTCTCTGTCATTGTCTCGCAGAGAATAGACTCTTGTTCACTGTGGTCAAACTGAAGGTCCACTCCTCAACGAGTGCAGAAAACTTTGGGTCTCTCAAGAATAAAAAGTTCACAAACTCATCACCTTGTGCTGCTTTATTGACCCATTTCAATTTTTATTTTCATTTCATTGCACTAAACATGAGATACTTTTGTGCTCAGGTGAGGGGAATTAACAGCTGAAAAACAGAGCAAATAAATTTAAAAAAACAAGGAGCATTGAGGTTGGCACACTTACTTAACTACTGTGCTTTTACCTCCTCCTCCTTCTCGCCTCCTCAATCTTGCAAAGAACAAGCCATATGAAACGGTAATTGCTTTATAATTGCCACGGTTCTGCTATGGGCGAAAATTTCTAAAGGCAGGATACAAGAAAAGGATAGTGTTTCATCCAGAGACCTCTGAGGTATCCCAGCACAGCTTCCACTCAGGAACACATTGTTCATAAAGAGGGAAGCAGTGGATAAAAGCGAGAGGCTCTTACATATTTTCAATCTTGTTAAAAATACATTGAACATAGTACCTGTAGCTTCTTTTAAATGATTTATCTAAACTCTTAAGCTTTTGCTAATATTTCAACATTGTTTTTAATCTCTTTGTATGATTATCTTGGCTTTACTATGAGATATGTCAGATTTTTTTCATCCTCAAACATGTAATTTACAGCAAACTGATGCTGCCTCGAATGACGTCATCGCTTGAGGAAATGTATCGGACCAACTACCGCTGGAGCCGCAAAAGGCTTTAAAGATCTTTTCCCCATATACATAGTTCCCAAGCGCTGCTAACAAATATTAACGTGTAAAATTGTCAGAGTTCCCATTAAAGCACATTGTAATCCTGTTAAAACAACAAGTTATTTAGTCTACATTAAGGTAAATTAAGCCTAAACTTGAGCTAAATCGTGTGCACAACCACTAGTTGCTACACATATTGGTACACTGCTTTCTAAAGCAAGTTGGTCCCTTCTCTATTTCACAAACACACACTCACCAACAGAGCTTGTAACCAGCATATCTTACTTTTATTGTATCTCTTATTATAATAATGCTATTTTACAACATATTGTTGTAGCTGAACTTGTGGTTCCAGAATTGGATCTGGACCGAGATAAGCATTCAAAAACAAAGTGGACATTTAGGCCTACAAATTATAAGCAATCAATGCTCACGGTCAGAAAACACAGAATTCAATTAGAAAAAGAAAGAGAAAAAATATAAAAGTGCACCATTTACCGGAAAAAAAATAAATACAATCTTGTGGTGGGAAATAAAGAGAAACTGGAAGCGGGAGTATCATGGTGAGAAAAAGAATATCATAACAAACAAACAAAAAAAAATCTCTGACAGGTAACATCCTGTCTTGAAAGAGAAGATTGACTGATGAAAAGGATAAACAGATCAACTTTGTCCTATAATAGCAGACACGCATGTCTAACTCCTTGTTTTTTTTACCTCCTCTCTTCCATTTTTCTTTGCAGTCTCCTCCTCCTCCTCCACAAGCCACTTTGCTTTGATTCAGTTCTGTATCTGTATTTTAAAAGACTCAATTACACGGGATCCCGCGGTGAAAATTACGGATGTTTTCCACTATTTCTCCCCACTGGGACACCATGACCCCTCCCCGGCTCCATCAACCCCCCCCCCCCCTCTTTTCTCCTTCCCTCCCGGCCTCTCCCCCCACCTGTCCTATTTGTCTCCTCTCCCACAGTCGCCCATTTCTCTTGCTAAACGTTGGCTTTGCTGTGTGTATCTGCGACTGAGAGGAAATAATAGCTAAATGGCCTTGTTTGTTAGCTCTGTGCACTGCGAGCTGACAAAGAGTGTTTTGCAGGTAATTCTTCCACTGTCACCACACAACAAGCCTCTGAAAAGAGTTTCTTAAGGATGAGACGAGGCGCTGCTCAAACCAAAACACCGGGCATGACAGGAATAAAAGCACATCAGCGGGCGAGAGTTTCAAAGATGGACAAAATGGTTGTTTTTATTCGACCAAAGCGAAGCAGTGTTTTGATTATTTGCGGGGCCCACAGCTTATTTGAGTCTGGGGAATTTTAAAAGTGGAATCTGTCTTTGATGTACTCCGTTGGTGTTGACTCTACTTGCCTACTGCTGTGTCGCTCATACTCACTCAGGTGCAAAGCGGCAGGTAATGCTCAACCAAAGTGTTTGGCTGGATCAGCGGGTACGGTGGCCTTACGTTCACACATCCCATGAGGCAAAAAATGTTGTCCTCATTTCATGCATATAAAGGAGCACGCATATTCTAGGGCTTTCTGACAGACACTTGGTGAGCTTTACCCATTGACATAAAGTGACTTTTAGGATCCAAAACTAAAGTGTCAGTGTTATGTTTTACATTCCATAGAACAAAAATGACTAAAACTGAAATGTATTTATCTTTCATCAAGGGCAGGCTTTGCAACTGATGAGGTACCACTTACCTCTGAACTGTTAAATGACCTCAGCAGTCCTTTTTCAATTATTAAAATCAAATTATACACCTCACATTATGTACTAGACATGTACATCAACTTGCAAACCATGTGCATCCACTTGAACAGTACTTAAATAAATTACTAAACAGACACTTTTTAAACTCTGACAGAATTTATTTAACTCCCAAAAATCGAAATCACAATTACTAACAGTCCATGTAAATCTAATAGGGTCGTCCTGGTGTTTTGAGGCAAGAATCTTTCACTATACCTCATTTATTTTGTCTAATACAGACATACCTTGGTGCCAAATTATTACTATTGAATGATGATTCAGTTCAGAGCTGTCTTTCATTTAATTAATTTACTATGTGATTTTTACTTTTCACAGTTATCCCTTTAACTTTGAGGTTACGGTGGTGGGGTGGTTAGGAAACATGGATAACTAGGATCAGACAGTTTGTCATGGGGACTCAATTTATATAGTGATATGCTGTATTTGTGTGATTACTACTGTCTTGCTGCACCTGCACAGAACGTAGGTTAAGGGATTTAGTAAAAGAAATGTCAATTTCCTTCACAAAATCACAGAAAATACATTGTCGCTTTAACCACAATTAACATAAGGTAAGGGCCCAATGATGAAGGCCGGTTAAACACCCAACCCAAAGAGCCAGCATACCCTGTGGTGTAATTCAGGCACCATTGGAAAACATTGCATTACCATCCATCATAACACACGCCATAACAACCAAATAACCAGCGCCATTAAACATTTAGTTCGTCCAAGGGATTCACAGAGAGTGGGGCCTTCAAACCTACTAGCATTCCCACCATGAACCCGATAGGCCCCTCATCCATTCACCACCTCGCACAGCAACGGATCGAAGAACATAAAGAGTGTGTGCCAGCAAACAAACCCCACCAGCCGACCCCCCGGGAGAGGAGGGGAATGGTAGAGGCGCGAGCCAAGTCCCCTTGCAAATGAGGGAAATAAATCTATTGATTTGAGATCAACATGCAGCATTACTGCTGTTGGACCGGGGGACCTGGGGCTGTGGAGGAGGGTGTAATAGTGAAGGAAGGTTTTTTGTTGACAGCGCCTCTGATACAAAAATCTGACAGAAACTTATGTTTTTAGTCAAGATTCAATATTGAATACAGACACAGGACTTTCAGCAGGTCAAAGAGCCTTTGATAGGATTGGAAGCAAGCTCACTCTGAATCTTACTTTTTGACATCTTACTTAATGCTTCCATAATTTGCAGGTTGGCTCCTGACTGGAAGTTGATCGGTACGTATGAAGAAAGAACAGGTAGTGCAGGCTCAACAGGTCTCAACTTGCCGAGCGAGAAACTGCATGTTTCTGGATTGCAGGCATAATCGAAGCTCACATGCTCATTGCTGTCTTCCACCGAATATTGAAAAGCACTTTCATTACATTAAAGTGTGTATACTGTAGAGTCTGCAAAAGATAAAAAGTCAAGGTTCGTTTTAGGAGTGTGTAGGAGTTCAGCAAGTCATTAAATAAAAAAAAAAGGAAATAATAGGACACATTTCATATTTAGCTGAGTCTGATGAATGTATTTGCTTTAAAAGTGAAAGTTACAGTTTATGATCACAATGAATATCTAGTCAACAAATGGTCACTGAATCAGAAATGGTTTGACATTCTGTTGTTAATATACACTATACAGGAATTGTATATAAAATAGTAAAAATAATTCAGAATTTCACGATTTGGCGGGAAATACCGGGAGATTCACTTTAGACATAAGGTTGATGAGAATATTGATACAACTCTAATGCTTGCACATTAAATGAGATGCTAGTGACTGGAAACAGAGTGACTCAGCTAGCCTGGCCAAGCCCAAAGGTTACAAAAAGCACCTTGCAGCACCTCCAAAATTCACTTATTAACACGTGATATCTAATTTGTTTAATCCATGCAAAAACTCAAATGTTAAAATGGCAAATTTGGGCAATATTGCCTCCTCAGAGGCAGATCCAAGCCAGCTGTTTCCTCTCTTAGCTGAGCTAACAGGCGGGGCTGACTGTACAAGGGAACAATATTTCCCAAAATGAGTGCTAAGTGAAAATGTCAAATGTCAAAGAGCTAGCAACCTACAACCCGACGTTGCATCGGTTCAGTTATAGATCAATTATAACAGAGTAATTTAATCTGGCATGGAAAAGGTTATTGATTCTTGTTCGCCCCACAGGGCCTCCAGACTCCGGTCCAGTCCGTGTTAGTGGGTGGCTGAGCTACGTTTTGTTGTAACAGGAGCCAAGGAAGTCTTCGCACACATTAACCCTTTTAGATGAGCAACATTGAGTAGCAGGCAAAATATTTCTATTTTTCCATCAATATTTCATCACCGGCTCAGGCCAAACAAAGCCAGGGGCTCTGACCGTAATGGTCCCATCTGTCTATAGATCTCCAGGACGTCACCATATGGATGTCCTTTGACACCAGAAAACAGGCTTCGACATCAAGGAAACACACACAGGATCCATGGATGTTAGTTAGCCCGTAGGCGAACTGTATCCCGTTTTTATTTGCACGGTTCCTCGCAGATGGTCTTTTGATGTTGTAGCAGCGAGATCGAATTTCAAGAGTGCGTGTGGGCGAAGTGGACATCTCGGCTATTAGGACAAATCAGTCCTGTTTGGGTACATCAGTGACATTTATATCCAATAAGTGATCTGAGACACAGTGTTAATTAACAGACTAATTCAACAGTGTTAATGCTGCAAGAGTATTCTGTCCTCAGTTGCCTGTTTGCTCAGCACTTACATAATCTTTATTTAATCAAACACAGCCACGTAAGGGAAGTTTGAAACAGCCTTCACCCTTGTATTTGACTATATAATATAAGAGTTAAGCCTTCCTCTTTTATCCCTCTACATCTAGTGCTTCGGTGAATATGAAAGGTATTAATATAAATAATGTATCAATAATAAGCCGACAAGATTGCCGTGATATCCTTTCCTGCAAATCGCTCATTGTTTTTGTTTTGAGTGACCTCATCAGCTTTGCCAGGCCCATTAGCTTTCTGCACAAACCTCAGGGGACCCGTCCATTAACCCTTACCTGCTTAGGACAGCATTTTATTGAGCTGATTGTTTTTAATACAAGCACAGATTGAATAAAATGTGATGGTGGTAATAGCGAGGGAAAAGAAAAGTCACACACAAATGAAAGAAGGTGAACACAAAGAATTTGGAATACGTTTGACGCAGCCAATGTTTGAAGAATTTTCAGACAAATCAAATCAAAAGCAGAAATATTTGAAGGATCCAACCTGGCTCCTGGAGGCAGGTGAAGGAGAAGCAGCAGAAAGAAATGACAACAGAGCCCCCATACGGCTCCCTGGGCTTAGGTTACACACACACCATGGTGAAGGAGCCACTTCGGCCTCTAATTGGTGGTAATTAACCCTCCGTGGCCATTGTTCCTGCTGCATTGTGTTTAGAGAGGGGGTCAGTGAGTCTCTCTGCAGAGACCGGTAGGTGAAGAGCACAGATTGAATGACCACAAAATATTCTGATGGGTAAAAGACAGAAAACATTCTCATGCGCTTTGTTCAGTTAATTACCACCTCTCCCCCTCTATACCCCCCCAATTAAAAAAAATAAAAGTAAAGAATATCATAGCGGCTCCCAATGTTGGCGATGTTTGTGTTTTAATTTTTAATTCGATTATGGAATCCTAAGTGTCTTAAAAAATGTCTGCAACCCCTGGGCTACAAGTACAAGGTCACTGAGCTGTTATTTTAGATTATACTGATAACAAATAGTTATTTATGGTTAAAATAATGGATTAAGTAATGCTTTATAGAACAACTATCAGCATTAATATCAACAAAAATGACTTTGGTTTATCTCCTTGAAAAAGACTGTGGAGAATGCAGACCAAAATAAACATTAACACTCTCAGTCCTGATGAATTTGTGTTAAAAATAAAGTTTATTGATGACTTATTAATCATAACTGCAGATATGACAGCTAATTAAAAGGAGAAATTGATTACCAGAATTTACATCTCAATTGTTACCAAAAGGTAGTATTTTCAAATTCTGCCAACCCAGATGTTTTTCTAAACAATAGCTAATTGATTAGTTATGAAATAACCATCAATACAGCTATTACTTTCAACTTGCCTGATTAGAAAGTGTCACTGTTCGGCCTAATGACCAGAGCAAATATTTGCACCTTGAATTCAAATGTCTCTACATTTTCCGTCTTTCCAAAACTTTGAATCATCCTTTTTCAGCATGACTGCCCTCTCATCGCCACGGGCCCTATGCCCTTCATCGCACGAGGTCATGGACCCTGATCCCGAACAATGGCCTCCTTTGTACGTGTGCTGTAGGAGAGTGACAAGGACTTGAAAGTTAGTCGACCTGGACTCCCGAGGAGACACAGTCGCTCTGGAGTGTCCATTAGGGCCCGGTCCTGTGACGCCGCCAACTTTCATGTTGTGCTATTGTTACACCGCGCTCCCCTGAGAGGTAGACACAGAGTGGGTAATGAGGGGTAATTGGTCCGGGGTTAAGGATTATTAATTCCCTTGGTCAGGTGTCAGCCAGTTTTCATACCTGGCTGGCTGGGTAGACAGGTAAGAGGGAGGGGAAGCGGGATGAAACATAAGACGCGGAAGACTGAACCCCGAGTGGAGCGCACATGCAGAAAGCATTCTTTTCTAACAAACGTACACATTGTACAACACCACTATTACATCAGGAATTATTTTTTCCCAGGATCATATCTTTCCAGAAACAAAGTTGAAAGGTCACCACAATCCTCCCCCTCCAACCACTGCCGCTAGATTGAGATTGATAGCTGTCCCCATCCCTCCTACCTCCGCTTCAGCTTGACTGACTAATCTGAATACCTCTCCATCCATCCCTTCATTCTAACCGGGCAATTTTGGACACTGATTATCTTGCAACCTGTGTGTGCACGACAGTAAATGCAGGGGCTGTCTGGTAATTGACCAGGCAAAGGCTGAGACGCCTGCCGTGTAATTGAGCGGGGGCTGAGGGGCTCTCGCAAGACTGAAAGGGTCCGAGGTTCGCTATTGCCCATTAGACCTGGCGGGGGGTCTCCTGTGCCTGTGGACTCTACCGTGAGGCCCACACCGTGCCTAGCACTTCAATGCAGGACTGACACCTTTCAGTGGTGGAGACTGGGGGAAGAGGTTTACACAGAAACAGCTGCTGTCCTACAGAGTGGGATGGCTGATATAATATGGATCTTTCTAAAATGTACAGAGGACAAACGGCAAAATATAAACGCCTAATAACGTGCTAATCACAAACACGTCCTTGTCATCTCTGAAATGGCTTTGGCATGTACCATGAACTCTGTAAAGGAAGGTCCTCAAAAGTTTCCTAAGAAGGTTTGAATTCCTTTTAGGTGTTCAGAAAAGCCTCTCAATGTTATAATCCAGTAAAGCCTTAAGAGCATCCTCATGGTCACATGTTTACTTACACTGACAAATGCTCTTTATTCGGGAGACTGGGGAAAACAGAGAATCCTGCTCATCCATATCAGGTTTATTTATTTTTCAAAAGCTGTAATAATCAATTACACAGCACTCGGTCTTTGTCTACAAAATCCTTCTGCCTCTTTCCTCTGTTCTCAAACCCTGCATGCGTCCTGATGCTGTGAGCAGTGAGATATACATTTATGGCCAATTAGTTTTCCTTCCATCTGACTTGTGCCATTTGAGCTCAGAAAATGGCCCCATCACTTCCGCGGCAGTGGCTCTCAGTGAGCCGCCGTGTTCAATTTCGCACTATGCCAAACTCCTGCACCGGTCCTGCTTCATCTGCATGTTATAAATAAGATACAGTGACGTTGTCGCTGCCCAGAGATCCTCATGGGGGAGGTGACCAAGAGTTAAACAGGCAGGGACTAATAAATAGGCAGATAGCCAAAGACATGACCAATTAATTACTAACCAATTCATATTGACAAGGAGCATTGTGTGTCACAATAGTGTCTCCATGGAAACTGATGATAAGTGATCATTGTGTGCTGTAATGAATAAAGACAAGGAATGAGGAAGCGAACAAAAAACACGATTCACACTATTTTATTTCTATAGCAAATCATTGTAAATATCTAACTTCCATCACTGACCTACTGATACTAAGAACCAGACAAATTCAGGGAATAAAATTCTGAATTCTTCAAATTTCTAACTTTAACCAAAGAAACCTCACGTTTGGCTTCAAGAGTCTGGCGTGCTGATGCTAATATAACCAGGAGTAGAAATTAAGATAAAGGGTTGAAAATGGAGGTCTAAACCTACTACTGCTTAAGACACAGTGGAAAGAAGAGGGCGTAAAGAAAATAAAAGGTTTGCAGGGCAGCAACTGTTACTTTTTGGTGCTGGAGAAACCCTGCAGGCGATGGTGTTCCCTCAACCTGTGGAGAAGAACAAGAAGGGGAAAAGAATAAGAGGTGAGTGCTATATGTAAATATATACAGTACGGATATATTGACTCTTTTATCCAGACACATCTTATCGGCAAAGGGCTCTAACCTGACAGCATTAATCCGAATGAATCCAGAGGCATCGCATGGGTCGTAGTCTCCTTGCACGTCCATGCTGGAGTGAAAAGAGAAGTGAAAAAAGAGGTCAACAGAGACCCAATCATCAAATTTGAGGTCGGAGGAAAACATCATTCGAGAAGAGCAAGGCAAGACCTGAAGAAGCACAGTTGCAGGTTACCCTGGCAACAAAATGATTGAAATGTTTGGAGACATGGAGCCTGATCTGCTACCGGAATAACTGGATCATTGATAATCTGCTCTTTTGAAACGACGTTCCTATCGATTTTCCTTTGAATGCTCTTCTTTAGCATTGTTAGTCCTGAATAATAAAGAATCAATACTGGAGAATGACAACAGGCTTGTGTGCAAAAGTACACAAAAGATGCACTTTAAAACAATCCCATCATATCAACTGTGAGCTAAGTTTTTAATCTGGTGTTTTCTGTCTTCTGTCCCAGTCTATCCACTTATTTTTCCTTCTGAAACAGAAGTAAATCTATAACTTGTGCCGGCGCCTGTGCGGCGTTGTTTAGGCAGCCGTCTCTTCTTAGTGTGTGCGAGTGTCTCACAAAGAGTGTCCGTGTGCTGTGTAATTACAGCAGTTTCTACCTGCAGTGCTTAATACACTCCCTCCTTCTCTTCCCTTGCAAAAAACACCCAAACACCAAATGGGCCGCATGCACTCATTCTTCAAGAGCACTTAGCAAAAGAGGAAATTGCCAACAAATGATAGGATAAACACTGTAAAAAGAAAGAACGACAACTAAACCATCAACTCTCAATACAAGGCTCCCTACCCGACACCTGAACATGATTGAATGGCTTCAAAGAATAGGGCACTCTGAGCGTGTGTGTGTGTGTGTGCGTGTGTGTATGTGAGCATGTGTTATTTTGTGTATTTCTTTAAGAAACCCTGCAGTCTAATTGAGAGTGGAGCCAGTGGACAGTGAGCAGGGTGACATTTCTGTCTCCGATGGGTGCGGTGACAGGCTGTATTACTACTGTGTTAATGACGCCGTTTACTGTTGCCCGTGGAGAGACAACAGGATGCCAGTGGGGTTTTTATGCCTCATGCGGCCTGTGTGTGTGTGTGTGTGTGTGTGTGTGTGTGTGTGTGTGTGTGTGTATTTGTGTGTGTGTGTGTGTGTAGCTTTTTCAGGTAGTTGAAAATAAGCGTGAGTGTGTGTGTTTGTAAGACTGTTGCTTCCAGAATTATCACTGTTCAGGCACATGTAAATGTATCTAGCACTGAACACATTGTGTCTATTTGATCTCAGTTAAATTTTTGATGATTAAATTACATCGGATAAATACAGATGTTGCATGAAGCGCTGATCAGAATTAATACTGTGAACAAGAATTTCTCCTGCGTTCAGCCTTCGAGCAATACAGTTCTAAATGCGTGGATCAGGGATTTACTTTCTTTCGAAAATGCAAAATGACTAAAACGGGAAATATATTATATTATTATATTAAATATATATTTCTTTAAAGGTCTACTTGTGGGAAACTGTTGAATAAGAACTATTTACATGGACATAATTATTCTGAATATTTTAAATATAAATAACTAAGATAAATGCCATCCCACACTGCTACGCATAGACAGATACTTCAAGTGCAGATATCAGCAGGAATTATCACTTTCATTTCACCTGCTTTGCAAAGATTGATCTTGGGTTTTTAAAAATCAATACTGGAAAATTCATTAATTGAAAAATCTTCTTTTTTTTCCTATCCAACCCCAATCATTTTTCATTTATTAAAGGTTCCAAAAATCCTGTACTAGTAAGGCTCCAGGTAGTTATTTATGCCAACCATGAGGAGCCAATCACAGCAGGGTCTACTCCATCAACACGGTGCAAAGTTGTGTCGAGTGCGGTCGAGAAGGATGTTTTTTTTGTTCGGGCCGGTTGTAACGGGCTCCTTTATGGGGGAATCTCTGCGGCCATCTGTCCGTGGGCCCCGAGGACTTTATCGTGCTGCAACACTACACCTCTGCCACACTCGTGTGACGTCCGAGCAGGGACATATGTCTCAGAAAAGGTTAAAGTTTTGAAATGAGAACAAGAGCCTCCATCAGTGAGAGTTCCTGAGCACCTGGCTGTTTGAGTGACCGATGAGCCGCAGCTTATCTCCAGTGACTCAGCAGTTGTGTGTTTTGCTGAAAACAAAAAACACTAGGATACTCATAAAAAGGCTGAGAAAAAGTGACAGGCTAATACAATAAAGGTTAGAATGGCTGCATGAAAGCACAGTCTGAGTACAGTATCATCTCTATTTATCCCTCTCTCTCTCTCTCTCGCTCGCTCCCAAATGAGAGTGAGGAACTGAATGGCCGACTGTGTGAGGCTCCTCTCCTCGTCTCTTGTCTTTCTGACCCGCTTAACTAGCATGACACCCCGGTGCTTTACTCGCACAAGCCCAGTGGAGTCACCTCTCTCCTCTGGAGACAACTGGTGTGCGTGTGTGTGTGTGTGTGTGTGTGTATGTGTGTGTGTGACACTGAAGTGGAGATGGAGAGGCATATGGAGGGGTTTCACACTGGTCAGTGCTGAGCCTGCCCAGAGGGCATGAGGGGTCAGCCTCCTGAACAAACCCACTGTTACCACGGCTAAGAGGGCATGGGGGGGTTGGAGTAGAAGGGGTTAGGGTCGGAGGGAGGAGGGGGGTGTTGCCCTCCAGGAACTGAGCCTGACATTTCTCTGATGTCTTTGTGAGGCAGGGTCGGTTTAATATGTTGATGTGGAGGCTGAACCGGTGGACATGTGGAATAGCTGCACTGTGCCCAGAGCAGCCAAACACAGCTGTCAAGGAAGAACAAGCACACACTTTGATTCACTGACAAATGGCTGCTTACGCACACGCGAACACACACACACACACACACACACACACACACACACACACACACACACACACACACACACACACACACACACACACACACACACACACACACACACACACACACACACACACACACACACACACACACACACACACACACACACACACACTTTCCACCTTACCTGACCAACTCCTCGTTGTACAGGGACTTCGGCGACTCTCGTCCCAGGATATAGACCTGACCCTTGAAGACGGACAGACGTACTTTGCCCTCAACGTTCTCCTGGGACTTGGTTATGCAGTGTCGCACAAAGTCACACTCCGGACTATACCAGAAGCCTGATGCAAAGGAAAACGGAAATATATTAGGACATAATATAATATATTTAATATATAAATAATGAAAAACCGTAGCTGTAAAGGTTTGTCGAAAAACAAGGTTTTAGTTTTGGTTTCATCTTAACACAAGGGCGAGACAAACCCCAGGTGAACTGTAAATGATTTGTTGCCTAATGTTGCACAAAAAAAGAGATAATCTGGTTAATATTTGTTTTCATATATATTTATATTGCTCACAATATTGGACAATGGTAAAACACAATATATAGGGCTGAGCGAGTGAAGAAAGAAGCTCCTCCTTTGCAGACACTCCACATTAAGAGCAGGGTCTGTGTGATGAACACCGTTCCCTCTCATGAGATATGTGTCTGTCTGGGCTTTGGTCTCATCTCTGTTCCAGGTGAAGTTCATAAACCCCCTTTTTCTTTCCTCCCATGCCGCAGACCTGTCCCATCGGTCTCTGAGACAGATGGGGCGAAGGAATACGTCTGTGTTTGTTCAGAGGTCAGGCCCGCCCTACTCAGCAGGGGTCCTCCTCTCATCAGTGGTTGACCTCCACCTCTCCGCCGGGCCATGTTCAAAGACACAATCCTCCCATGCTTCTATTACCTCTGATTTGGCAGTCGCACAACGGCCCCATTTCAGTTCAGAGTGAATTTGAATTTGTGTCGTTCTCCGTGTGTGTTCTGTTTGTGTGTCATTGTGACACTGAAGTGCCTCCGTGTCGCTGTAAGATTTGAGCTTCATTCATTTTATTATCGATTTATCAATTCATTATTTGGTTCATTTGATTCAAAGACTGATTTTTCATTTTTCCAGATACAAAACAATGATGATTGGAAATTGCTTATTTCAAAGTCAGTGGTCAAAATAATGTGCTTATACCTGATTAATGACATCATTGATCAATTTTTGTTCTTACGATTTACATAGATTTTTTTCTTCCATTGACTAAGCAATTAATTGACAAATAATACAGGAGTGGCTGTTGTTTATTATTGCCCGCCGCATCAGTACTCCTGCAAATTGCTCAGTATTAATGCAAAATAGATGCAGGATTGTTAACATAAGCCCCATCACCAGCCGTCTGTTATCTCTCTGCAGAATTATTAATGATTTAAACCAACAATGGGTTTAATCTCTGCTCTGCTTCTGAAGGGAGCACCTTTGTGTGTGTGTGTGTGTGTGTGTGTGTGTGTGTGTGTGTGTGTGTGTGTGTGTGTGTGTGTGTGTGTTTGTGCGTTCGCTTCCTGTCTCTGGAGGGTATAACTGAAGTGGCCTAGTATTTGGTCTCTAATGGCTCTGATCCTATTATGTGGATGAAGGTGCAGGGGACTGGAGACTGGAGCAGAAGGGAGGATTAAGACACCTGAGCCAAGAAAAGCTCACGCACACACATGCAAACATACTTAACATATACAGGAGCATATGTACGCATGTTCACGTCGCTCTTATGTAAGCTGCTCAAGGACAGTTCTGACATAAACTACCACCAGTGGGCCAACCATGCAACTTCGGAAAATACTGGATTACTGTGAATATTGTTAACAATTCAAAGGCGAACATATATTATACATGTGCCTGTGAAAACTGAGATTGTAATAACGCCGTACCTGTCTTTAAAAATAACAAGTCAATACAAACACACACGCACATATATATGTATAGAATAAGTGAAATAATTCAAAGATTATGTATTTTAAAAACTTACCATTATACACAAGTTCAGAGAACTTAATACCCAGTCCCTGCTTGATCCGCCGAACCTCTTTGTCCATGGTAAAGGTCTCGATATCGAGGTGAGCCTGTAACAGGATGGTGCCGCCTGGGGTTTCATAAATCCCTGACACACACAGCAACAACAACAACAACAACAACAAAATCAACAAAACAAATGAAGATTTGCACAAAACACAACATCAGACTAAGAATTTGAAGATGACTTAACAGATCAGTAAAGATTAAGCTTTACCAGCCTGAATAATCTCAAATACTCAACACAGTATCTTGTTCTTGTCATTACTTCATATAGTCTATTAAATTTTTTGAGATGAGAATGATGGCAACGTTAATCCAAAAAATATTATATATAATTTCCTTCAATTAAAACCTAAATTTTACCACAACCAGTGGCACCATCATCCTCATTCTCATCATCATCAGGGGCTATTCATAGGAACATTACCTACAAGCCATGTTTATCTGAACTAACTACAAGCGAACAGCTCTATTAGCCATCAGCCGGCTGACTGACAGGCCTTCACAGTGCTCACAAAACCTGGATGAGCCTGGCCTGGGTAAATGACAGGGTAGGAGGACCCTGCCAGCCTGGCGCCAGGACCAGGGCTCTCGCTACCCTGCAATTTACCCCCTCTGGACAGGGAGGGAGCGGTGCTGGGGGAGAAAAGATGAGGTAGATGACGGGAAAAATGAAGCTGTCACTCAAATGTCAGCTAAAACAAAAAAAAAGGGGGGGGGGGGGGTGCTCCAAGACAGATCTGACAACATAAATAGGAGGTTTATCGATAATATTCATGTTTTCAGAGTTCTTTGAAAAACTGTCAGTGCCGTTTCCCCCCATCCAACACGTGCGTTCTTCACATCAACTGTCAATTGGCAGATTGTCCATAAAGTTTTCTGGATTTTTAATCTGGTTGATCAGTGGAGCTAAAAACCTCCGCCCCCCCAAAAAAACCCCTCAAACATGGTTCCTGATCTGAAAATGGAGAAGCAATCGCTTTGTGCCCGTGGCCAAAAATTGAGCTTAGCAATGCTGCTAATTGTCTAAAGCCTCAAAAGGCTGCCACCTGAGCCAGCACGGCTTGTGGCTTTTTCCGATCCAGGGCCACCGAGGGCACGTAGGGACATTTCCGCTGCCTCCATCAGATAAACGAGTTAAAACTGCCCTCCAACACAACTTGGCTTAAGTGCTCCAAAGGAGAGCCCCAGCTTAGCAGAGAGGAGCAACAATGAAATGCTATCTGGGTAAGCTCCAACAGTGGCGGTTTAGTAAAGCTTAAAGAGACAACACCCCCTGTGGTTTTCGAGGTTTTAATCTTCTGTACAGTTACTGCAGGTATGCTAACCCTGCTGCCGGCCTGCAGGGGTTCAGGTCAGGAATAAATTCACCCTGTGCCGATCCCCCACAACCTCCGGGGCGAGCTGCTAGTCCGGCATAAACAGGCGACGCGTAAATAAATGCGGATTGTTGGATTTGACTGGAATCAACAAGAGAATATATTAAAAATCGCGGCACTGTTTTTTTTTTTTTTCAGGGGGCCACAATCCTGGAGTTTGACAGCGCCAGGAACTGGACGGAGCCATTCTCATCATTGAAAGGATGCTTCCGGTAGGTTCCCCTTCTCCGCTTGCGCCATCACCTGCGCACAGGTCAGAGGGCGGACAGCGCTGTTGACAGGCGGGGAAACGTCAGTGCGCCACACAGGCTGTCCAATGTTTTGTGGCACGGTGACAACATTCTTGACAATCCATTTCAATCCCCCTCCGCCTCCCCGACCCCACACAAATAAATATGACCCGACACAAATAAGTATGACATGTCACCGTTCAATTCCCTCCCATCATCTATTGTGCTAACATGACTGCCATTCCGGAGGGGACCAGCAAGTGCACTCGACGGTAGTTATTCAACCACTTGGACACCTCGTGCTCCACCTCCTCCTACGGCTTCGGCGGAGGAAAAAGCTCTGATCTTTTGTTCAGCCAAAGGGAGAGAAAAGTGGGCTTCCCATTTTCCAATTTCTACCTGCCAAGTTGCGCCACAGCTACAGACTGTTGGCAAGTCAATTTGCCAATCATAGCACATAGTGTCGCGGGGGGATGAGGAGAGTGTGTGTGTGTGTGTCCTTGTGCATGCGAGTGTGTGTGCAGCTCGCCGGCCTTGCATATTTGCTGTGCTTACATATGTAGTAACCTCACAAAAGGAGCTTATCAACTTGCCTGTTGATACCAGAGACAAAGAGGGAAAGACGTCCCTGCACAACTCCAACGTGTGCACATTTGATTGACATGATTGTATTTGTGTTTATCCAGTCGTCTCGTTCACGGGTGTGTTTTCAGTACACGTGCGTGCGTGCATAAGTGAATGGAAGTGACTTCAGTATCTGTGATTCCAGGTGAACCAGAGGGAAAACGTTTCCTTTGAGGAGAGTGTGTTTTTGCCATCCAGCCCACTTTTATGGAAGCGGAATAGTGTGACACTTAAAGCACTCAAGTAAAATAACTGCAAATTGCATGAAAGCCGCAGCGCGCTGAAAGGAAAAGGGTTTGAATAGATGCAGAATCAAAATACTGAAAATATGTCCATCTCACTGCATTTACAGTGTCCGACTTAATTGGCACAAATAGAAGAAAAAAGAAGTCATAACCAAGACAGATAAAAATCAAATATCATTTTGAATCCCTTACCTCTGGATTTCATTCCAATGAAACGGTTCTCGACGATGTCAATCCGGCCGACACCGTGCTTTCCTCTGAGAGACAGACAGTAAGAGCCAGACACAACTTTCAGAGGACGCTATATATTAGTTTATCCAACATAAGTCTTCAAAAGTAAATATAAAAACAAAAAACATAACACGCTACAACATTTCTTCTGATATCTCCACATCACTGGTAATCTCAGCATTAGAAGTAGCTGTGACATCTTCTACAAACAGCCTGTTTCCATCGTATCTCCTCCAACATAAAATTTTGAATGACAAAGCTGAGAGACTATTTTAGTTTCCCCTGACAATGTTTTCCTGGCATAAGGTTAGAATCACTAATGTTACAAACAAATCTACGATTGCATGTACTGAACGAGCAGCAGTAACTTAACTAGATGCCACATAAACTCTAAATTTGGTGACAGTGTCTAAACATAACGGCAATAAATAAAAAAAGAATAGAGAAATGACTTGAGAAAACATCCTCAAGGGTAACATCCCGCTCAAAGATAAAAAGTGATAGAGGAAATTGATTTTCCTTTGCTGTCAGTCGACTCAGCTTAATAAAATCAAATCCAGTTTATTTATAAGGCCCATTTTAAACTACCAGAGTTGACCTATATAAGTGCTGTACAATAAATAAAACAAAGAGAGGTACGACGAAAAAAATACCTTAAGATAGAATAAAATATAATAAAACAAGAGAATAAAAAGCAACTTGGCCTGAGAGAACATGGGGGTCTTTAGTCTGTGGAGGTGGGGACACTTCATTGTTAAAGTTCAACTGTTCCAAAGCAAACTCCATTTTTTTTGAACAGTTGGAAAGCAAAGGGGGAGACGGAGTGGAGGAGACACGTGAGGGAAAAATTGTGATGGGATTTTATCTCGGGCCGGCTGCGACAGATACACACGTCCTGCAGAGGAGGGGAACTTAACCACTGCTCCACCTCTGGGGACACTTACACACCGTTCTGATAGAGAGGCTTCCCTGCATTAGACACCTAACATACAGTATCATACATGGAAATTACTTTTCTTTCTTCTTTGATAATTCTTTATAGACATGAGTATAAGCCACAGAAAAAAATGCTTACCCAATCTCATTAAGGAGTGAGAAGATCTCCAGTGGTATGTCCTTGGATGTCCCTTCGTTCACATTGGTCACCTTGACAGGGACGCCTGCGGGGAGAGAAGGTTGATTTCTTTTAATTATATCACACCAGGACTCAAACCCTTAACTTTATCTTGGAAATTTAAACGCGATTTCGCGATTTGACAATTCATTTCCATGTTTGAGACAGAAAGAACAGAACCAGCGAATTCATTTTGGATTTAGCTTCGCGATTAATTCAATTAAACCTTTTAAGAATTCTAGTTCATTGACAGTTTGGGGAAACCTTTTTATTTTTTTTAAACTAATGGGCAATTATTCTAACCGAGAAAAAAAACAACTGTCCCTAAAAAAAAGAAAGAACCAGCATAGTGTTCAAAAATCTGTGTACAAGTGTAAATGATCTCAGTCACTGAAATCCCTAGTCGTCAGATAAAAGTGGAACCCGTCACAAAGGGAGGTGGTGAGAAGGGCTAATAAATTCAAAGGCCCTGCTCATCTGAAGGCTGTGAAATCGTGGGCAGGCCTTTACCTAATTCAATTACACACGCGGCTTTGTTACCCCTGCTCTCTTTAGCGGAGAGGTTTTTTTTGCGCCACTGAGAGTTCTCCGCGTTACTGCGCATGTGCCAAAGACACTTGCAGATTCATTACCCATCACACACTTCACACACACACACACACACACACACACACACACAGTTTTTTCTTTAAAGACACCCACGCTCACTCCGCACACTTCCTCTCCAAAAGCCACTTAAACCAAGTACACATCAATCACTGTCATGGACCTGCTTATTCGTGGCCTTCAATGGGCAACGCAGGCCAAAGGTGGAGGCAGCAAACAAACAAGTGTCCGCGCGGCTGTGTGTCCGAGTGTGTGTGCGCGCTGAGAAAGGAATATAGCCATTTGTATAATCTCCTTATATTCCCTTCTCCCTCCGTCCAGCATTCAGCGCAATTACATACTTCAGCATGCTTGCAGTTGTCAGTCAAGCAGCTTTGAAGAGAAGGGCAGCACTCGCGGCCGCCTTTCACCCGGTGTTTACAAATCCCAGTTGGGAATGACACGTGAAGGACTTGACAAATTTTCCTAGACAAGGGCTTTGTTGAGGGGCCCATTCTCATATCGCGGGAATCCTGGTGGCTCCCATGGAAGGAGAGAAAGTACCTCTCAGCGCAGGAGAGATCAGCGTGGATGGTGCATTATGAAAACGGCACCCCCACCCAGATAATAATTAGATTAAAAGTTCAAATAAATTACGGTAGGGTCTGAACGTGGGAGTGAAGGGGCTGGCCTTTCGTCGCCGCGCTCGCTCTTTTGCCTCGCTCGCTCCATCATGCGGGTTCTATCATTCCACCGAGGGGTCTTTTTTTCCCCCTTTCTTCAGTTTTTTTCGCAGCCTAACAGTGCAGACAATGGGAGCGCAGACACAGTTGTAGGAAAAATTACTGCTTTACATTTTTCCTCTCTGTCTCTTTTTCCTCTCCACTTCTTTGGCATGAAAGGAGGGAGGGATGGTTTTTTTCTTCTCTCTCCTTAAAAAGGGAGAGGAATGGGGAATGGAGTGTTTGACGGGGGAAAAGGTTCCTGTCGTTAAATATTCTTTTTTAATCAGTGAGAAAACTTTGGTGAGAAAGGCAGGGATGAAAAGGTGGGAGGGGGAATGAAATGAAACATTCTTGTGCTGATCTTGTGCTCAGAGGGAGGAGTAGGCTCGGGCCTTTGTGTGGACAACTAAAACATCTTTTGTCAGAGGGTGCTCAATAAAGGCAAAGAATATGTGTGAAAATGGAGCGCCGGCCTGCAATGAACCTGCAAATCCAGACTAGGCTTTTACCACCGCGTCACGTTTCGACAAAAGCATACCTCATCTGGAGCCGAAGTGACACCAAGCTACTTGTTTTGTAGTTAAACATTTTCTTTTGGGAAACTGGTAAAGTGATGGTGACACCACCTCAACGCAGATGCACGTCAGCTACTGAGCAGACTTGAAAAAATGCCCTTTTTTTTGGACAAACACCTTGGGCAGCATTGACTTTAACGATGTCGACCAAATCTTCCAGCAACTCTCTGAACTCCTCATACGGCTCATAAAGCTGTCAGTCGGGTCAACGTGATCAGAGGAGTTAGTGTCTAGGCAGGCAATTGATGTTTGTGATCTTCAGCCACCACTGGTGACCGGGGATGAAGGGACATCTGTGCCGTTTGCCCCGGGCTGGGATGTTTCTTGCCATTTTCACTTTGTGCAAACACATGACACTTTCCACTATTCAGCCCGGCCCTCGTGGCGATATATCTAATGATTCTCTGGCCCCTCAGGGCTCGGTGTATTATCTGGACTTAATGCTTCCGGCCTGCTTGTGTGTGTGTGTGTGTGTGTGTGTGTGTGTGTGTGTGTGTGTGTGTGTGTGTGTGTGTGTGTGTGTGTGTGTGTGCCCTCAGGCCAAACGTGGCAGCTTTGGACTAAGTTATGCTGTGAGGGTTTAAGGATAAGTCTGGGTGGTCAGGAATGGTGATAAAGTGCAGCCGGGTCAACATTAGAGCTGTAGCCCTGTGGCTATGAGCATCAATGTTAAGTAACACGAAGAGGCGCGAGACTAGAACGGACTAAACTATGCTCTTTTTTTCCAGTGTGTTTTCAGAAACCAGTTCTGGAGATTTTCTTTTGTTAATTGAAAATGTTGATTTAGTTTGAATTTAATCTTGACATAATTCAAGCTCAAATGAAAAGACCAGTTTGCATTCCTCATTCTCAGTCGTAAAATTCAAAATCCATTTCACAAATATAACGGAATAGCCAAATTATTAACCAGATGTTTTTCTTTGTTAAGAATATAGCAAATATACATAAATAAATTTGACAGAATTGCAAATAAATCCAAGGAACAATTATCACTCATTTGAAAAGTGAAGACAAATGATTAACATCAGTTTTGAACGTACAAAAACAACATTACACATGTTTTTCTCCATCAGAGATTCGCTTTTAGAGGTCGTGACATTTAAAAGCAAATGCAGCTTGACAGAGGAAATCAACAGGTGACAACAAGTGCACCAACCGTTTCTGAACTGTATCTCCAGTACATCAGGGGTGTTGGGAGAATCTTGTGGGTTCTTGGTCATCAGGTACAGGTCATGCGGAGCAGGGTTCTGAAAGGAAAACACACACATACACTGACTTTCTCCATTTCACACACTTTATTCAACTTGATGAAGGACCAGGACTTTCTGAGACCTCATCAGGGAGCAGCGCAGCCAATGTGGAGACTATTGTGTGTGGTGATAACGGACCACTCGAGACACGGCGGAGAGAAGAAAAGAGGAGACGGAGGCAACTGAAAAAGCCATCAGGAGTTGAGTGAAGACAAAAAGAAAAGAAAAAAATCAATATTCCATTTTTCTCCTCTATTTGGTCTCATTTTCCCTGCGCGGCCCTTCACCACAGGGGGACGGCAGGGGAAAGTGGTATGCAGCGAGAAGGAGAGTGGGAAAGGGCAAAAGACAGAAATGACTCACATCCCCAAGAAAAGTGAACACTTGACAAGTGAAAACACACCTGATACTATGACAGAAAATATCTGAGCAACATTAAGTCCTCTCTGTAAAAAAACCCCCCTCTGATTTGCCTTTTCCATCCCGTGTCTGTGGTTCTTCTCTACCTGTGTTTACCTCCTGTAATCTTTTACAGCTTTGATATTCCGAGGGAAGATTTCTCCTCTATTTTTACTTTCAAATGAATAATATATTTGCTGGGCAAAGTGGGCGTCATACAACAAAGCCTGTAAGTCAACACCTTAAATCCACTGAAGTTGTCCTGGGTGACAGACATTTGATGTTTTTCCAGCTGGTGGGAGCCGGGAGCGATTTCAGTAAGTCGCGGCAGGGACCTCAAAGAGCGCGGCCGCCTGACGTGTCCGCCCAGCGATGTGCCCCTCCAACAATTATATAGCGTTAGACAAGACGATGGCCAATGTCTCCTGAGCTGAAGCAAATTGCAGGGGGACTATGCAAAATAACTACTGTGTGCATTTAAATGGAAAGCTTTACCAGACTCTAAATCATCATACAATAACTAATCGGCATCCGCTCGCCGCCTGTCAGAGAGGAGAAAACGAGCAGCGCAATCGCTTTCCTTCCTTTTAACTAAACACCGAAATTGACTGAGCAGGCGTCCGTCTTCCCTCTCTTTTATTTTCTGCCTCAGAGCCCTGAAAGATGCCAAATGAGAGTGAACAGGAGAGGGGTGAAATGACTCCCCCTAAAAAAGCCTTTTGATACATCTCTTGGGGAGGGGGGGGGGGGGGGGGGGGAGACGGAGTGAATTTTAAATACCGGGAGAACGAGAAAGACTTTGCTTCCTGAGGTGTTATATGCCGCTCGTAAACAAACGGTTGTCTTTTTCAACCTTCAAATAAAACAAAGTGCAGCACACGAGAGCCGACAGCGGTTCGTAGATGGTTGGTTTCTAACTTTCACGGAAGCGTAACGCAAGTGTCTATATATTTTATTTTTCGGTGATGGCATGTAACGCAGCCATTGAACAAGCAGCTGCAGATTAAAGTAATATATTTTTGCCGCACTATGATTTAAAAGAAGGTATCAAAGCACGACAATTTCCACCTGATCAATTAAAATCATATTTTTAAAAATGCATACAAATTCATGCCACTGGCTGGGTAATGCTTAGAAACTCATGCATGCTCAAACTTTATAGTCTGTGGCTACAAAGGAAAAAAAAGGAAAAGTGAGGGAATATGCCAGTTTCCAGTGAGCAAGAGCTCAATGCATTTCAATTCAAACCCCCTGCAGGTGGACCTGTCCCAAAGCCACGGCCCTGAAAGAGAGCGAAAGGTAGAGATGGAGAAGGCGATGGTGGTGGGGAGGGGGCAGGAGGTATTGGTGGGAAATGGGGCGTGAAGCGCACCATCATGTAGCACAGAGCAGCTCCTTTGGCAGTCTTTGCTTCTTCCATATTGTTGTGCTAAACACGGCCCATACAGCAAAGGAGGAGGCTGACGCATGAACTTAAAGCAAGTAAATTTCTATCTTTCCACATATTAGTTGCCTCATTGGTTTTCAATCGAAGCCAACAGAGCCAAAAAAAAAAGAAAAAGGCAGAGGTGGCAGGAGGGAGAGGGGGGATGGACGGGAAGGGAAGGGAGAGTTGAGAGGGAGATAGAGGAGAAAAGGATGGTAAAAACATCTTTGGCCCAATGGGTTGGAAATGACGCTTAAATCACCATGTTTCAAGTCTGTCCTGTTCTTTAAGATGCAAACATGGTAAAATTGAGACGAGAATAAAACGATACACACCTGATGTGCCGGAGAGATATTTATATTCTTAACACCCAGGATTGTTATGGTTAATTGTTAAACCCCGCAGGTAAAGATGAATGACAATAGGCTTTTATACATGGAAGCAAAGCTCGAGCGATTGCCAAGACGGACGCAGGGGAGCATCCGCTAAGTATTGCAGGTCAGACCAATCAGACCCGAGGGCAGCGAAAGGCACATGACAAACGCTGACCTCTCCGCTTCAAAGCACACATTCTCATGCATACAACACACAACCTACAACACCACTTCCTTCCCCTACAGGCAGTCCGTTCATCCATCTTTCGGGGCAGCCATGCGACCGGCAGAAAACAAGTTTTCATTTCCTCCAGGTGAGCGG
Organism: Scophthalmus maximus; assembly: GCF_022379125.1. Taxonomy (NCBI): domain Eukaryota; kingdom Metazoa; phylum Chordata; class Actinopteri; order Pleuronectiformes; family Scophthalmidae; genus Scophthalmus; species Scophthalmus maximus. The sequence continues at coordinate 9,982,031 of NC_061534.1, forward strand.
AGGGCTTGGCATTACGCTCCCTTCAGTCCCGGTCAACACAAGCAGCGGCCCCCACCGGCCCGAGGATCAAAGAACAGAGTGGGCCCGGGGAAGCTCCCTAATAGAGGCTATAATTAAGACAGGGGTGATGTTTTAATGACACAGGACGAGTGTCGGGCGGCCTCGGGGCGAGTGCCGACTGCTCATGTGTGGAGGGACGAAGAGAGAGAAGACAGTGGGGGAACTGGAGGGTGCAGAGACCTCAAATGACAATTGACATGTTGCTAAACCAATATGATGAATGCAACAACATGATAAATGTAGCATTCTGTCAGGGAAAATATGTGAACGCCTAACTAGCGTGGTTGAAATCTTTTATGATATGATTTATAAAAAATTCCATCGCAATTAGGGCTTCAACTAATCCTTGGTCTCATCGATTAATCTGTCAATTATTGATTAACTAGTTATTTGGGCTGAAGAATGTGCGAGTCCCAAGGAGCAAAGAAAATAGGAAATATTCAAATTTAAGAAGCTGTAATCAGAGATTTTTTTCATAAAAAACGTCTTAAACCGATTATTCGATTATCAAAGTAGCAGGTGATTCATTTAGTAGTTAAGTAAATAAGTAGCTATTTACTTATTAATTAATTGATTAATTGTTGCAGCTCTAATTGCAATTCTGGCATGTAATCGTGATGTAAAATATTTTTGGCAAAAAACAAAAACAAAAAAACAAAACAAAACAAAGCAAAAACAAAAAAACTAAAATGTGAAATCCTGTAAATCCAATATTGCCATAACATAGTTTACTTTATTATTTTGTTAAGGGACAGCCTTGACAATCTCTGATAATATCTCTGAATGAATTGTATGGAAATATCTACATCTTCATGTCGTCACATCCTGATGCCAACAAATCCAAAATGTGACGTGAGATTTGATTAGATCAACTTGAACATTGCCTCACTGCAGCCATTAGTTGAATTCTATCACTATCAAATTTGAGTGTTTAGACATGATAACATCTCACTGAGGTTGCTCCCTGGGAGCATGTCTCCACATACAGGTTAACGCCACCGAATGGTAATGAGTTAAAAAAAAAAAAAAGTCACCAAGCCATTGTGTGTGTGGGGTTTGGGGTTATCAGGAAGGATACAGTGTTAATCATAGAGTAACCTGAACTCTGCCGACTCTTATCTACGAGAAGAACATATGAGCGACCATTTGCACATTTCCTAATCTGACTGTGTTGAGCAGAAGAGGGGCCATTGTACCACAGGTGGGGGGGAGTCGGGGTCCCACCCCGAGCCTTCGGGGCTGTAACCGGAGGAGAGAAAGAGGCTGACACGGAGAGGAGATACTCAGAACAAGATGACCTCTTTCAGATGACCTTCGAGGTGGATCATAATCTGACATGTTGGCTTGAGCGTTCGGGTGAGAAAGTCACTTTGTTGTCACTCACTTTTTGTTTTGTCGGCCAATTTATATTTATATACATTTCAAGCTTTTAGTGGCATTTACACTACTGCTTACTCTACAAATTACACCAATATTGTGTTGTTGTCGTTGTTGTTTTGATGTTTACTTTGCCCCTCATTATCAAGCACACTGCTGTGGCTACTGAAAATTCATTCATTATCGCAGCTTATCCAAAGTTCAAAATATCTTTTTGTGCGCCCGGGGGGGAATGTATTCAGCGCTGTGGACCCCTGCAACCATAAATATTTCATTGTGTTTAGTGCCATTGATTGATTCAATATTGTAAATGGTGCAACACAAAACCCCCTGAATGAAAGCAGTTGCACAATACAGTCATCATACATCGCTATGCTATTGAGCCAATTGGTCTCATTCTTTTCAAAACATTTCTCCACAGGCCAGCGACTGACGAGGCAGCGGAGGGGTGGGAAAGGGACAGAGAGGGAGAGAGTGAGAGAGATAGAGGTCTGTGAGTTACAGTGGCCCTGCCCCTGCATCTCCACCGCAGCCGCGCGGGACCCCTCGCCTCCCCGCGATACCCTTTCCATTGGGGACTCATCTGTCTGGCGCACTGTCTTTGTACTTTACTGTTACTGGTGACATTTTGGTGTCACGGTGTCACGGTGAAATGGCTCCCCTCCCACGTCGCAGCCCGCGGCGGCACAACTAGTGAAACAATAAGGTCCCGAGGAGTTGGGGCTGGAACCCAGGAGGCCCCAGCTGGGCGCAACGCCCTAACCCTTCCCCCTCCCTGTCTCCCATGAAATTGTGAATTAGTCGAAGCGTTGCTGACGACAAGTCAGTGTCTGTGTGTCCCGGGCTATTCCCAGGGCCTGGCGAAGACCCGGGGTAAGGAGAGACACAGAAACAGACACAGCGACCAAGGGATAGGAGCGTTGAAGGTCACCGGGGGCAACCTGTATGTACTGCATTGACCTCTGACCTCGGCAGAGATCAGACTCTGTCCCACCCATGGCACTGTGGGAGAATGAGTCATCTCCACTGGGGCTGGCATGGGTCAGCAGAAGAGACAGCAGGTTTACTGCCATGTTATTTTTATTGTCACTTGAAAAGAAATGTAATATTTTCTCCCTGTCTGTTCTCGTGGAAATGACAGCAAACATTGTATGTGCATGAGAGGAGACTATGTACAGTGACCGATGTTAAACTGTACTAATTTAAAATCGGTTTCTGTGTCGATTAAGAAATTATTGTAAATACAATTGTTTCAAGATGTCAAGGTGACCGTGACCGTTCAGATGTCTGCGTCGGACCTCGAGAACATTTTAGCTAAATTCTCCAGGTGATCATTTTTTGTTCACCTGTACAAATGTTTTTACAGGTTATTGAATAATGGTGGCAGTGATAACGACTGCGAATAAACCACTTTGAGTCTCAACTAAGTTTGTATTTAACCATTGATTCTTTGTAACAGTGTTGATTGCATGGACCCCTCTGCAAAGAAAAAAGGAGGAACAGGTCTTACCATGGGATTCTCAAGGATACCGGACTCGTAGCTGTTTAGAAACAAAGATAAGACAATTAACATGCTTTTGAATTTCTAACTGAACAAGAAAAAGCAATTGAAACAGAACTAAAGAAGGTATGCCACACTATTCCTTCCCACCTGATATGCATGAGGTTGGCGTCCATGCTCCAAGGGGCCCGCGGAGTCACAGGCACAGGGATGCCATGTTTCTACAGTGTGACACAGAAAGCGGCTGTTATGACGCATATACATTTGCCCGTAGTCTCACTGCACCTGCATGATGCGGGAGAGGCTTTAAACCAGAGCTAAACTAGTCTGTGGACAAAGTTGTGAACACAGGGGGGAATCCAGCAAAAACAATTTCCAGCAGCTGGTTTATGACACACTGTGTAACCAAACCAAAACAGGCCTGCTCCTCCACACCGATTGTCTCTCAATCAATAAGAAAGAGGTTTGTTGTTCAAAGGAGAGGGCTGCAATTTCCTGTTGTTGTTTTTTTAGATTGCATGATGCATGACAAGTTCTCCACGAACCAGCTATAGAGGGAGGTGTTGACTGAAACGTCATGACCACCCTCTAGTGGGCAAAGCTCCTCTTGACTGCCGTCTGAGGGGACCAGGTGAACGCACACTCAGGGAATGTGTTGTCTCAGTAAAATATATCTGTGAATTGGTACATTAAACAGTAAATGTAATCATGGGTTTGACATTCAAATACAGGTAGAGAGTAAGGAAGTGATAGTAGATTATAATGTATTCTACATGATAACCAACCAATGTGATTTGAGTGAGAAATTAGGTGTAACAGCAGCACAAGAGACAGATAAAGATACAAAAGTGTCTGAACTGAGAATGAAAATAAAAAATAGGAGAACAGCGAGAGCTACGCCATGTATCAAAATCAAATACAAGTTGATGCACATATAGAGTAGATACAAAATAAGTACTGGGGATTATTTGTTAAACTGAAACATGAAAGCCAAATGAGGTTTCTGTTACTTAATGTGTCCTTATTTTCTCAAATTTTATACATCAAAGGATGGATTTGTGTATCCCCCCCCCCCCCCCCCCCCCCCCCATTACTCCACTGATGCCTGTTACCTCTGCATATTCCATCAGGTCCGTTCTCCCCCGGAAGCGATTGTAGAACTCGGGGATCCTCCACGGTGCGATGATCTTAAAACGGCACCGACAGAGACGAGAGAGTGAGCACGTTGTCTTCGCTGCTGCAGCAGCATCCATGGGACGCAGCGTCAAACTTAAACACGGGTAGTTAACTCACCTTAACCTCGGGGTACAGGGCGTAGTTTGTGAGCTCAAAACGGATCTGGTCGTTGCCCTGAAAAAACACAGCGCAGGTCGCTAGTTGAGGTGCCGAGTGTGAGGTAAGTCAATGTCAATGGTTTAAGATTAAGTAAGATAAAGTGTTCATGGTGGTGGTAATGGATGGGTCTGTATAACTTCATGATGTGGTGTTTGTCTCCATCTACAGGCAAGAAATGGACCTCAGCCTTTAAACAGGAGGCCTGACAGTCTTAGTTCCCTAAATTCAAAGTGGAGATAATACAAGGTGAAAGAAATGCAATGGTTTTCAATAGTAAACTGTATATTCAAGAAATATATAATCAATATATGATTTCTTCTGAATCCAGTCATTACATGGAATCCACTATTTTCAGCTCAAAAGTGCATGACATTTGACTTTGAGGACCTTGTTTGCAGACTGACAGAGATATTTCACTTATTACACGAAAAAATTATTATTCTGGCCAAAGCTTGCCCTGACTGTAGGGCCTCTGCATGGGCCTCTCAGAAAGAAGAATGAGACGGCATGTTCTTTTGTTCCACAGACAAAGAGGGGCCACTGAACTCAGTCTCCTAGGGTCCTTCACTTTTTCGAGTCTGCCCCCCGAACCCAACCAAAAGTAAACAAGTTAATTTAAACAGACTTCCCGCTGATGTTTCAAACAACCAAAGCCACGAAGCAGAGCTAGTGTTGGAGCAGCGAACTCTGCAAAGGGAAACCAGGCAACAAGTGATCTCTGCTGCAACGCTGAAGCCAGGCAGCTGACTGGACTCAAAAAGCAGCACATCAGGCCCCTTCCTCCTCCTCCTCCTCCTCCTCCTCTACCTCCTCCACCTTGGTGGACTTTAATATAACTGGGCCCTAAAGCATAGCAAAACACAGCTAGGATACATGTCTGCGGAGATTCTCATTCATCCAGGTCCTAGTTATCCACGAATCAGGAGCAGCTGGACCTTGTCGTAATTTCTTGAAGACGTTTCACCTTCTCATCCAGATTCAACACCCTCGTGGAAAAAAAAAGCACAGTTTTGTTCAACATTAGGGTGAGTCAATGTTTGTTCCATCCATATATTTGTAATACATCCAGGAGAAGGTAACCAATCCCTCTTTTAACCTGTTGCCTTCATCCTACATGAATTGGCCTTAATGAGTCCCAGCGGCCATCTTTGATTGCACAATCTCTCCATCTATGATGACATGGCAGGAAACACACACTTTGTCTGTGTGTGTCTGTGTGTGTGTGGGTGCGTTTCCTATATCTAGTTAAATGTAGGAAACGCATAATGTTTGTTTTTCCTTTTCTTTATCTTTCAAATATACACCTCTGAATACACCCTCCAGTCTATTTAATGTTCCACAGAAAGGAATAGTGTCAACCCCAAATCCATAGTTAGCATTTCTAATGAGACTGAATAAGAGCACTGGATATCTTTCCCCAGCTGCAGTGTCCCAGAGGAACTCAAATATTAAAGTTATTATTTAATATTATTATGATTTCAGATAGGCAATAATTGAGACACCATTAAACTTCCGAATGTCCAACATTATCAAAGAGATGAGATGTTTGATTCATTTAAGTGTAATTAATTGAGAAATTCGAACTAAACTATGTTTTGAACTTCAAGAGCACATTAGGCATGAAACTGACTAATCCAACGACCTTTTTCCAGTTATACGAAAACACATTAGAATATGTTTATTTATCGTACAAAATTAATTGTTAAATTGGAGAATGTTTTGCTGTTTAGCGGCTACATTTTTTAAACCAACATCAAGCCACAACAACAAGCTCACTTTTTTTTATTAGCTTACCAACATATCAAGAGTGTAAAATATATTGGCTGTTTTTCCACTATTTGCTGGCACATGCTAATCAAACAGGCATCTGGCAGTCGGCCTCCACAGCGCAAAAAACAGATATGCATTTCCATGTTAGGCTGCAGATGATTCATGCCACGTGAGGAAGTGCAAGCAACAGAGATGATGACATCTGCTTCAGATTAACAGGAAACCTCTGCACATGATATAATAAAGAGTTTTAGATGAGGGAGGAGGGAAATGTCTCCAGGGACAGTAGATCTCTGACCCACTGTTGCAGTTTGGTTAAAAAAAGGTTAATGTTCAACCCTGAAAAAACACATGGCCTAAATCCTAATGTTCAGACTATGGACAGTGGCCTAAGTTCGATCTAACTGGATCTTAGTTGTGTGTTATTACCCCAAGCCTGTCTTTTCTGTCCCACCTCTACAATAACGCCTTTTTTCGGCTAACCCTAACCCTAAAGTAAATATTCAGAAAAGGCAGATAAATAGATATATGTGAAGGTCCAGGCCCCTATTTAAGACTTATTGTCCTGTGTCTGGTTTACCTTTCCTGTGGCACCATGGGAGACAAACTGGGCGCCCTCCCTGCGTGCGATTTCAACCTGTCGGCGGGCAATGCAGGGCCGCGCTATTGCGGTGCCCAGCAGGTACCGGTCTTCATACACGGCGTTGGCCTGAACGGCGGGCCAGATGAAGTCCTCCACAAACTCCGCACGCAGGTCCTCAATAAAAACCTGCAGAGGAACAGAAGTCAGGATACAGACCAGAGCTTTATGTTATTAGGTCATTGATTCGCTGCATCTGTGGGTCATTTATGTGTAAGAAATATTTCTAATTGTCTCTCCCCTGTGGCAAAAGATAACTGATGATTGTTTGCCACAAAAAAGGGCTTTGTTTCATAAGCATGCGATATGAATGCTTAAAAATAAAACAACTATTATTTTTGATTACAGTATGCTATGACTTTATCCTAAGAGACTGGAAATGTTTCACTACCATTTAATGGTAAGCACATAGAGAAGATTATAAAAAGACTTCATGATCTATGTATATTTGACAGTCTGCGACCAAAACGTTTACGTTGACGAGCTACTGTTTGTAGCAGGAAAAATCAAACCCAGAGATAAATAATGAACAAAGATGAAAAAAAGTGGCAAAGTAAATTTGGTATCTGTAAAAAACACCACCTTGTTTCTGAAATGAAAGCCAGAGGCTGAAAATCTGTACCGGCCAGTATCCGCCTGACTCTCCTTAAGATGCCCCAAAGTTCTTAATAAGAAAAAATAAAAACATATTTATACCAAGATTATTTTTTTCCTCCGGCCAGGCAATTGATAAAGCAATCTGAGAAACATTTTTCTGCGTAGCAACATGAAGAATTACTGATAATGTCCTGACAATTAGATTCAAGCTTCTTAGGTCTGTTTCTCTCTCACATTCATCCACAGCAGCAATATATTTCATCACATTTCACTCGGTCTCTCACCTTCTTCGCTCCGAGGCTTTCGGCCTTTTTACGGGCGGCTTCAAAATCTTCATCTTGCCCAATGTTGGCCTAGAAAAACACACACGGAATTGCACATCAAAGTGACACCAAAAGAGCTGTGCAGTTACCTTGGTTGGTTTAGGGTCTCCTGTGGGAAAGAACATAACCCCCAGCATCAACTCAAAGGCACGTGCCTGTTATGTGTTAATTCTGACAATCCCCCCATCTTGTAATTCAGATCACGCAGGTTGATGAGATGTGACAACCTGCTCGCATAGCTGCCGGAGCTCTAGCTCTGAACACAAAATAAGGGCACATTTCCATTCTCCATAACAAATGCGTGATACTCATCTAGTAAACAAAGCTGACATGGTTCAATTTAAAAATACAGGGGACATGATGGTGCAGCTGGTGTCTTTTCTAAATAAATACAAACGAAAACATTGCAGCAAACCGGCTACAGTGAGTTATGTCTGTGGAATATCTTTGACAAGCTCAAGCAAGTGCATGGTTCCGTAAACACAAATAATATCGCGGATCGATGCCTGCCGTTCCTCTTCTCCTGCTCCCCCGCCGAGCCACAGCAAAGCACCTCGTATGCCAAAGCATTGAACTATAGACCGCCCCCCATCCCCCCACAGACAGGACCACTGAATGACCGGTCAGAAGACAAGGAAATGTGCCTGCTGTGCATTTCTGAAACTGCCCCTGGGCAAAAAGTAAATCCACCTAGATTTGCACAGGCATTATTAAGCCAAATCCTGTGGTTGAGAGTTGTCTGGTAGAGTAGCTCTAATTGCTTTGGGGGTTTTTTTAGGGGGCGGCCAAGCGCGGGCTCTGACATGCCTGTATGGCAAATTGCATCAGCCGCCTGGAAACAGTGAATTGTAAAACTTCCAAGATAAATGACACGCAAGAGCAGCTGGTTAGCAACACAAACTAAGGACACCTGTTGCACACACACACACACACACAGTGGTCCTGAGACCTCACCAAATACGTGATGACATCGTAGCCCTGTTCCTTCAGCCAAACCAGAATACAGGACGTGTCCAGTCCACCGCTGTAGGCCAGAACCACCGTGCCTTTAGACATGACGAGGGCCGTTCAGTCCAGCAGGAAGCGAAACCGCAGAGTGGCTGCAAGAGAAGAGTCAGTAGGGAGTTAAAATAGTCGCTATAACCTCCTGTAATATAATACAATCACACAAGCCTGTCTGATTTATGTACGTGGCTTAAAAATAACACTTTCATTCATTTCAAATGCATGGTAGCTTCACAATAGGGCCCAGGGCAGCAGGCAATTCATCGATCAGTTGATCACAAGAAATTCATTGATAATCTGATCATTTATTTAATCTAGCAAGTCAAAGTTTGTGGCCGATCCATCTTTTGTACATGTGAGCATTTGCTGTCTTTTTCATGGACAGAACAAGCAATTTGTTGATGTGACATGTGATGTGAACATGTGATGGCCATTTATCACCATATTCGGACACTTTAGAGAATAAATGGTGAGATGGTTGGAGGGCAGTTTAATCAGTGAAGCAAATATTCATTAACCGGAGCCTCTGTCCTGGTGCTGAGGTTTTCTCTCAGGGAGCAAAACGGACAACTAGTGTTATGAATCACTTCAAAATTCATTCTTTTTAAATCTTTTTTTTCTCTCCAAATGTTGCTGGTCAGTCAGGGATATTTCCAACCAAACAATCTCCACCATTATGTTGTTGTCACACCTTCGCTAAAATTACAAATCTAATACTTATATTTCAGCGAGAAATCTAAATCAGCATTAGCATCAGCAGCAATTCAGGCGACATAGAAACTGGGAGAAGTCGACACAATGAGCCATGATGATGGGTTCTACTTACCAGCGGGCGGGCGATGGATGAATGCGCGTTGCTCGGAGACGTCGTCGTCGTTGTTGTTGTTGTTGTTGTTGTTGTTGTTGTCGTCGGTGGATCGCAGGGGAGCGGATGAGAGCAGCAGCAGCAGCAGCAGCAGTATCAGCCGCTGGTGTGTCCGACCCGCGGTGGAGACTGTAACCGGTCCGACTGGTTGCGCTCACGTGACGTCATCAGTCCACGACACTCGCACCCACGTTGTGCTCGCAGACTCGCACTGAGCTCGCCGTTGCATCAGCAGTTCGTGTTATTTAAAGCGTAAATCATCCGCAGACAGACATGTAATGTGTATAGAAAAATGTTGAGATCGTGTGGAAGGGGGTGCTCTTGTGGAAATCCGCCAATTTGAACGGAAATGCTAACAGTGGCGTAGCAGAAGAATCTGTGCCGCCTCAGCGGGCCCCCCTTTTAATAAACTGGTTTCCTAGCAACATGATTAGCAACATATGTCCCCAGGCAGGGGGTAGAAATACAGACTGTATAGAAAAAGGGAAATGGTCACCCGGAGCAGAGAGTGAAGTGGAGCCAATGCGCAAGTGCCTGAGACCTGTATTATCTGGAATGACCTGTAGAGGGCAATCGAGAGAACACAAAAAAGTTGGTCAAACTATACTGCTACATTCCGTTTGACAATATTAGTCTTCATGATTAGCACCAATTTCAAACAACCAATATGTGAACATGCATAAATAATAGAAAGGTTCTGATGTGCAACTTTTCTTCCAACTAGTAGTCATCCTTGAGAATTATATTCCATATATTTCATAGATGGCACCTGGCACCCAATAACTTCATAAAGTTACAGGGTTAAGCTCTTCAATTGTTTCTGACAAAAAAAAACGATTGTAATTTTCAGCATTCACCACTGTACATAACACAAAACAATGTTTTTTTAATCATGGCAGTAATCAGAACAAACAACGAATATCTTGAGATACTGTGTCCGTATGGACTGAACTTTATCAACGTGGCTGAAGAGTGAAAATGATGCAATGCTCCACTGAAGTGAACTTTTACCGCACTTGTCCAGCAGACGTCAGTATTTCCTCAAAGTCTCAGAACTAAAACTCGAAATGTCAGTGAACGCTCAATACAGAATTGGGAAATTTGAGCTCGTCATTTGCCTTTTCTGATATGTTAGGTGTTTCACTCCCTTGTGCGCCTCAGTAGTTGAGACTTTACATTGATTCGATGGTCCAACAACGTCCTTCGACCTCTGGGAGCACCTTAAGAGCTAAAAACCTTGACCGAGACAGTGACTTTATATTTTGCATTTTTATTTTTTCTCCATGAACTTCCAAAAAAAAGAAATCAAAAAACAAATGATCAAAAATACAATATAAACTTCTGAAAATCAATACACTGAATATTTTTTTTATTTTCTTACACAGGGCAAAAACACTTAAGTTCAGGTGACAAGTGACTCCGCGTAGTCCTCAGTTTCATTTTCTAGATCTCAGAATATGGTGTTTCACAAACGTCGAGCCTTCCTCCTACTATCCCCGGTCATATACAGTTCACTAGTGAGGCATTTGCCAAAGACGTACAGTACAAAGTGCCCAATAATAAAGTCCTGGAGCTAACAATTGTTTTGAAATTTTCAATCAAGCACGACTGCAATCGACCACTATACAATGTACATGCCGCCCCCCCCCAGATTCAGCTCCCCATGAACAAGAGTCAGTTGACACTGAAGATGTACAGATGTATTAAAAAAAAAAATAGTGGGGAGATGAAACCTGCAGAGTTGCTGCGAGTTGCTGTCAAACGAGTGCCAAAGATTTCAGAATCAATGTGGTGAGAAAGTCTCAGACACTCCGAGATCCAACGACAGAAAAAGATCAGCATCCGTGGGGTGGGTGATGCTGAGTACCCTCTCCGCTCAACCAGTTCTATTCAGATAATATGAAAATCCATCTATGATAGCGTATGAAAATATCACCCATAAAATACAATAAATTATTTTCATTCATCTCCTGGACACAGAGCAAATAAACGTTTTCTTCCACTTATGATCCAATAATTATTTGTCTTTGCAGTTTGAATTACATGGGCCTTCTTTAACGATTTATAAAAAAAAATATCTGGCATTAGTAAAAAATAAAAAAAGCAGTTTGCTGGAGAATAGAAGAAAAAAAACAATGTGTCTGTGGATTTGGCCAAATTAAAAAAATGCTAGAAAAAAAGTATACCCTGGTGTGGGGGGGGGGGACTCGAGGAGAGGGAGGGTCTTTGTGTCCCGGTCGTGGGGGGAAGTTAGTGGTGCTGGGGCTATCCTCTGATTCCATCGCCCCTTTGCCTACCACTCTTTCTTTTTCTCATCCATGGACACGCCGCCGGGCCCGAGCGCCACCACCAACAGCAGGCCGCCGATGACGGAGGTGGTCTGGAAGAAGTCGTACTTGAGGAAGTCGTGCATGGGCTTGTAGGCGGGGATGGTCCAGAAAGCGTTGAAGTAGACGTTGATGGCCAGCAGCCAAACGACGAGGGTCAATGCCGCTAGCTTGGTTTTGAAGCCGATGGCTACGAGAATGATGAGGGCAGTTCCCACCATATTCTGCAGGATCTGTGGGAAGATGCAAAAAGCGGGGGGGGGGGGGGGGGGGGGGGGGGGGGGGGGGGGAATTATTAAATTTGTGCTTCAAAATTACCCAGATGAACCACAATATAATCTGTAGACAATAAAACATAAAACAAATGAAGTTCACGTGAAGTTCTGTTGAACATCATACCCCCGTATATGTCTCTCACTCCGCATTTCCTGCTTGTATGTCAACAAGCAACATTAAATAAAACGCCCTTGTTCTCCATGTTTCAGTCCATTGACAGGAAATCACATGTTCCTTGTTGTTGTTTGAAAAATCCAATCCTATCTAAGTGCAAAGGTTCATGTCTTTGTTAAATTTTATATATTTGATCCAGTTAGTTTTGGTTTCACATTGCAATTTAGGGAAGCAGACTAAAGAACTTAGTTGTATGACATAGGTACGTCCTGACGTCATCACCTACGTGGGCTGCGTGTACCTACACTTGACATTTATTGGCTTGTAGACAGGCCTGCGTCTAACGCCTCCTTGTGGTCAGTACGACAGGTAGTAGTCTCTCCGTTTGAATGGAAATTCATGAACGTATTCATTTTGCAACTTTTCACAGGTTTGGAATAAACTGAAAAGTCAGAGGGTCCAGACCAAACAAGGTCGGTTTCAAGTGTGAAGTTAAAAGTCACTGATATTCCATCTGCACGTTATCAAAATGAACCTACTGGCTCTTGAAAAGTTCTTGATACAATCCAGCACAGTGAACCTTTTACCACCTTTGCATCTCTGTTCCAAGTTACTAATACTAATAAGCAACATTTGATGAAAAAACTTTTACCTAACTTTTTAAACTATATCCATGTATATTTGCCTGTTCGACGTCTGCCCTCACCGTATATAATCATAGCTGCTGAATGCAATGTTTTTCAACAGATCACTCACACATCCTGTGAGGTTCTTAAATGACTTAAGTAGTACGAGTTTTTAAAAAAGCTTTGCAATGAAGAGGAACTACCAGCTGGAAGCTTATGGTAGTCTTTGTAAAAAAAACATTGTTAGATATCTGATTGGCTAAAGGGCATTCCTGGTTTACACATTCTTAATCTCACTAAACTGCTCTTAGTAAAGTCTTGCCATGATAGATTTTGTCTATGTCCAGAAAAATGATGTAGGAACAGTTGGTGTTGTCAGTACTCACAGAGAAGAAGTTGGAGTCAAAGTGCAGCAGAGTCATGAACATGAGTACGAGCAGCACTCGACCGCCCAGCTGCATGTACTGCTTTGGCGAGCTCTCTCCCATGGAGGGGACTCCAGCAAACATGCTCTTCCCTTCCGAACGAGACTCGGCCAGCAGCAGGAGCAGACCACCTCCTAGGGCAAGGTTCCTGGGGGGGGGGGGAGGGAGGAGGGCGGTGGTTATTTTTGGACAGTGCATGTCAGACCTGCAGTCAGACTAGCAGAAAAATGTTGGGAACACAACATCAGGTTTTTTCTGAGACTGACTTCAATTGCCGGATCAGCTGAAGGATTTTCACATAAAAGGATTTACTACAACCAACAGCACGTGAATTAAATGTACACAGAATGCACAAACAGAAAAAAGTAAAACATGGCACAAGATATTTCTCTAATGGCCAGTGACTCAACTGATTATCTATCATCATCTATAATCATCTATCATCCGGGCTTAAATAACCTACAGGTCTTGTGAACAGTAATTATCATAATCTTAACCCTCGCTGTTTGCTTGGCTATGTGTACAGCAACTATAAGCATTTTTTTCTGTCACACATTCTTTCGGACCGATTTATCGATATTATCAACAATTTTACAGACACATCTGTACATATATAATTGAATCAAGCAGGTAAAATAATAATTTGGTAATCACTGGCCAAATGTATTTGAGATTTGATCAGCTGGTGCAACATGACACATAATTCTCCAATAAACATAGAATTTATTGAGACCATTTATGGTTGTTTTTGTAAATCACTGACACAAAGTGAATGAAACCTACCTCATCAAAAATTTAAGGTCCCATAAAATGCTGTATGCGACAGTCTAGTGGGAGAAGGACAAAACATTCCAGGTTAGACAAAATGACATACAGTTGGTGGTGTGTATTGAATAATTTAGTTATAGTGTCATTATTTTATACCTGCAGCGCTATGATGCCAAATAATCCAAAGCAGGCATACTGTACAAAATTTCTACTGAGGATGAGGACGCAGCCACCTGTTAGGACACACAAGAGGGAAAAGGTATTTAAAGTTATGGCAATTGTGGTGCAAATAATATTTATTGAATTCTCCAGTTTTTGTTTCTTCAATGTTAAATACCATGATAAAAGTATAATATAATATAAGCATGAATATATTTGAAAGAAATAAAAACAATGAAGGGAACAAAAGCTTCTAATTTCAGGCTTATTATATGAATATTAACACCGTTATCTGCCACTAGAGCTCAGACCTAAATCCATTTTATTTAGCTTGCAAAGCTTGTGGCAGGATATGTCCGTGGATACATAATGTCTATGCCAAACTCAGAACCATGCAACTGTCTCAACAGAAACCTAATTCTGGTTAACACACAACAAGAATGGAACCTCAGGGATATAAAAGGTTCAACTGATTCAGAAGCATACCTAATGATAAATAATAATTGAATCCAGTTTTTCTTGAAGTACACTGGAGCAAATCCCTTAGGCCAACACCTTTATCAGTGTTCAGTGCATAAACTTGAAGCTAATCTATAGTTTTGCAACAGATTCATGGACAAGTGGGTCCGCTGGCGTCCTTCACTACGTCACAACAGTCTCCTCTGAACTCTTTAATCAGCAAGATGATTTATATCCCATGAGTGCACTGTGCTTGAGTATATTATTGCACAACTTTCCACAAAACTGTGGAACTCAACCCGCCGCCACCCGTTCACTCACCCAGCTGTCCTACGAGGTTAAGCAGCACAAAGCATGTGGCCAGGAAGTAGCCACAACTCCAGGTCACCTCAATGTAGTCCCTCTGCTCATTCCACTGGAACCACATGCGGATGCCATCTTCCAGGAAGGTGCTGATGAGACACAGACGTGCCAGGTGGGGCAGGTACTGTTTGGTCACCCGCAAGAACTGGACGGCAGAAGAAAACAGACAGTTAGAAGTCACAGATGAGGGGGAAAAAAATGCCTCAGATACTGCCCAAACCGCCGGATAGGGCATCGGCAAGTGTGAGAATGTATGTACCCACCCGATACCATGTCTTTATAGTTCACCTTGATAAAACCGCAATTTTCTTTTCAGAGAAATCACTTCTTCACCGCTCCAAAACAGCAGTTGTGCTGTACTGCCGCTGGCGAGTACTGTTTTTAGAGCAGCGTAGAAGAAGTGACTTCCTGTAGTGAGGTGTTAACCAGCAATAGAGAGAGAATGTGAGCAATTTCGCAATAATTCACACTGGAAAGTCCCAAGAGTAAAACTGTGAAAGACTTAGATCAAAAGTATTTGATGCATGTTAACAGTTTTTGTGCTTTTGCAATATTTACACTGTTACTGAGCTGTTTAAAACTTGAATGGTCTTTTCTGTCTGCACTGCAACAGCTATTTAAGGGAAGTAATTGTTGTTCATTCCTAGATTTATTTGTGCTCTTTTTCAGTCATGACTGTCAAACTAGATTATAAAAGAACTTCTATAGCATTTTCTCTGTATGCATCTGTTTTTCAGAGGATGAGAGCAATCATCATCACTTCCGTACAGGGTTAGTAGCAAACAGCTGTAAAAAAATGTTACGTAAGTTGCAAATATTCAGAATTGGGACAGTCTGCTACTAATTATTATTTACACTGCAACTATAGTGATGAGAACCATTTGAATCCTAAGCAAATGTCGAAACAATAGTCATTTAAGCAGAATTGCTGATTTGGACAGACGTGCTGAGGGAAAAAACAATTTTACATAAACAGCGTGGATCCCCATATGGATAATAGTATAGGTGACGGTGTACCATTGTACATTACAGTTATGGTTGTTTTGCATGATGTGAAGTTCGGAGCAAGTTTTTTCATTTTTTACTGCTTTATCACTAACTGATAAAATATTTGCAAAATGTAGAGATTAGATTTGGGTCCCGTCAGAAAGTCTCTCACACAGGAGGCTTTTGAATATCAATAACCTCAAATGATAGACTTCCTGATTATTTCAATTATTAGAAGAAATACATCATTTACTTTTCAAAGTTTATCACTAACAGACTTACAAGCATTAAAGCCACTAAGACTTCAAAGTCTTACGCAGAGCTATTTCCCCTCATTTACAGTGACATGCTAACCTATTTAAAACAGGAACTTAAACATTATTGTTAAACTAACGTAAAGTTCCAAACAAGATATAATCCGCGCTCTTTTTAAACTAACTAAATGAACACGTGGAAATGTAACTCGGCTCCCACACAGAACAATCACTTAATTGTGTTAAGAGTTTGCTACACATGGTTCTGAGCCCTGAGCCCTAGATCACATATGGTTCTCCCAGTCTAGTATAACGCATGTTGAAATATTAAAACAAAAAAAACAACAAAAGGTGTTTTTACTAATAATTACAACTGGAACTTGACATTATAACCTAATGTAACGGGTTTCAAGATTAGGAAATTCTGTTGTGGTCTGCAAATCTTAAGACGATTAACAGGGTCTGTGCATCCGCCAGACAATCTCCAAAAGGCCCCCGTTGTAGTAGGGGTGTGCCGAACATTTTAAAAAGCAAACAAAAAAAGTAAGTAAAATGAAACAACTGTGATTCTACACTATGTTCTTCTCTTTAACAGAAGTCATGACCAGATTTTTGGATAGTCCAGTGACAGCAGCGAGGGGCAGTGTCCTGCCCCCATGTCCCCGCCTCCTCGGCAGTCCACATCAGCACTGTCGGGCCCCGGCAGCCTATCAGCGTCTACCAAGCCCCACTACGTCCGCTGAGCGAGGCGTGAATGGACGAAACTGGGAACCAATCTGAAACGAGCCCGAGGGGTCGCAGACAGCCACAGCCTGGAAATAGACCAGCTCTTAGGCAAGGCGTAAGTAACGTGTAAGCTCAGGACCCATTACTGAGGGCTGTGCCCTCAAAGTGGGCTTAGCAACGCACAGACCAAACAAGTGTTGTAAAAACGCTGGTTTCCTTATGTGACCTTTTTTTTTTTTTTTTTTTTTTACAATGCACACACACACACACACACACACACCACTTATGACAGTGTACAAATCCATCAGGTGTACTCAGATCAGGGAAGTGGAGCATTATCTGGCGTAAGGGTTGAGTTTTCATTCAACACAACCGGGCGTACACATGCACAGAGCTGACTCCCAGACTTGATGTATATGAAATGACACTTCTCCTCTGGCTGAAATGAAGTCTTTCTTGTCCTGCACAAATCATGAGGCCATGAATCTAACACACAAGACCACAGCATCTGTTGAGAGGACAGAATGTACATCACACACACAAAAAAACAAAATCACTGGAGTTTTAACTTTCCTCCCCCCTCAGACTACACACCGACAAGGGTCACACAGGTTGACCTGCAATCTGATCTGAACAATCTCAGCTCACTTCAGCACAGTAGTAAAGAAAAGAAAAGAAAAGTGGCCGCAGACAATAGTAGTAAAGTGGAAGCACATGTTTCACATCCAGTTTCCTTTTCTATGGGTGACCTGGGTGGTGGAGCAGCTCTGTCGAGGCCACATGCAGAGTACACAGTTGAGGAAAAAGCAAAAAACACACATATACACACACACACACACACACACACACACAGCTAACAGCTAACAGCTAACAGCTAAAGGAAGCTAACTGCAAACACACAGTGAGTGGACCGGGCGGCTACAGGCGACAAGCTAACAGGCTGCCGATCGTACACCTGTTAACTCAGCCCCACTTTACCAGAGGACGTCTGGTGAAACGATGATGTTCACACACACACACACACACGATGTCTAATCTGGAGACATATGACAGGAGCGGTGACACCTCAACCGCTTCACATGACGCCGAGGACAACGAGCTGCTGCTGCTGCGGCTTCGTGGGTGAGCGGCTCCCCGTCGGAGGCACCGGCCGACATGTCACGGCGTCAAACAAGTGTTGCACGGGGAGAAAAAAAAGCGAAGCACCCGCGAGAGCCTCGACGCCACCTCATCGTTCTCCACTAGTTAGCGGCTAGCGTGCTAGCGTGCTAGCGGGGGACGGGTGTCGCGCTGAGGGAGGCTGAAGTTACCTGATCCGCCACGTCTTCGGCGGTGTTCATGAGATCCTCCTGCCCCATGTCCGTCAGGTAGCGCGGGTTCTTCTTCTCCAATATGAATCTAATCGAGGCGCGGGCTCGACACAAGTCGGTGAGGTGGTTGGATATGTTCCGCTCGCTCTGTCTCTCCCCCTCCTCGGTTACGTTATTTACTTGAAGATTTCCCGTTCGTTCGCCCTGGACGCAGAGAAAGGCCGCCTCCGCCCCACAATGCCCCGCGGTTCGACGAGCGCGAGACACGGGGCCCCCTACATGGTACTGCAACCGCTGTGTGCCACGTATACCGATCGCATCCGATCCCATCCGACCCCGTCCCGTCCCGTCCGGGGGCCCAACGCCGCCGCTGCTTGCGGCCCCCCCCCATGCATGTAAACAAGAGGAGCCACGTCTGTCACGACACACGTGCACTCTCCTGTCAAACCATGCCGCCTGTCTTTTAGATGGTTGCGTGTTTTTGGGCAGATGTGCATTCATCTTCTGCTTTGGTCAAAGAAGGTGGAGGAGGGAATCCTACTTGTAATATTGCAAGAAAATGTAGCACTCAAACTCGAAATCGAAACCTATTTTATTTGAAATTGACTCATTGATATATTTAATATTTACATTAATTGGATTAATGAGAAGATTGTAAAGTAAATATTTCTCTGGCCTAAAGATGAAAAGGGGTCATAGCTTCATACTATTTTATTAGTAGAGGTCACAAGCTAAAAGGAGGTGCTTTTCTGATTTAAGCTAAAGCGATGCTAGAGCTTGATTGCAAAATTTATCACGTCTTCCTGTAAAATTTTTAATTTGAGAAGTAGTAACTACAGCTCTGAAACAAATGTATTGGGAGTGCAATATTTCACTCTGAATTGCTGTGGAGCTGAAGTAAAAAACTATATAAAGTGGAAATACTACATGATGGACAGCAAAGAAAAAAACCCTCACATATATACAAAGAGGGGACATTTAACACCAAGACATACTAAAACACAGCAAACTGACTACAGAACAGATTCAGAAACATTCAGGAAATCAATGGCAAACATGATTTGTGTAAAAAGAAAGCAGATGTTAACAGCAAAGATATTTGATCAATGGAAACTGGATATTACAACACACTTTATCAGAGCTGGAAGGGCTGCCTTTGTAAAGCACTTTTCAATGTGGATTTTGAAAAGGGCTCTATAAATAACGTTCATTATTATAATTGAATGGCTTCTACTGGCTCCACATGCCTACTCACTGCCCCCTCATCAAAATCCCCTGAGGTCCTCTTCCCACATGACACCATCTGCAACCTGGACACAATGCAACAATATTTGTAGTTGTTAGTTGTCAGTACATGTGGGTGGTGGCTGATGACGGTGGTGTTGGTGTTTGCAGAAAAAAGAAACAGCTGCTGATGACAGAAATGGGAGGTAGGTGGGAGGACGATGAACATACCTGCCATGAGAGGGCAGAGCTGCTGAACACGAGAAGGGAAAGGGGATCAAGGTGTGAAATGTGGCTGTAGCTCACAGGTGGCTTGTTAACTGTCAACACCAAAGACTTGGAGAACGTCTTTAATTTTAGGAACTCGAGTGTACAGCCCCCCTTCCTGCCGCCAATGTTATTTAAATGCACAGTGACCTACAGTAGCACTGACTATTAGATGTTTCGCACTAAAACAAACTCTACAGTATTTGAAAGGAAATAGAGATGCAATAAAACACACGAACACTGACACGAGATGTTACCATGGTCAAGACCGATTGCTCATAACATTTTCATGCAAATCCTGCAGTAACTTTTTGAGTAGTCCTGACCTCCAAACCAATCACATAACCCGCTTGTTGGAGGTACCTGTGTAGAAAATACTGCAAGTAGTATGACCTGCAAGTTGGTGCATCTCTCTTAAAGTTGGAAAGCTGAACTAGTGCATTTCAAATGTGCCATTTCCTGCTTTTGAGTCGATTTTCATGCAATGATTAGTATAAAAAAAAAAACAGACAGACAATATTTGCCAAACAGATTTGTATTTTAATGCCTGTGTTGTTGCTCTTGAACCAGAGGACACAACTCATCCAGTCCAGAAGTTCTGTCATCTGCCACAAACACACTTTTCATGTCATGTAAACCTGCCTCGCCAAAACTGTGCAACATCACAATTTGATAAACAGACCTTTGCAAAAAAAAATATATATATATCAGAAAATTCTTGATTTGTTGTGTTATTGTAATGTACAAATGCAAAGATCATGCAGGCTCAGACATAAGAATACTACACACAGAAGTTTACAAGTGCTGCTCGCAGACAAAACACCAGGTATAAAATACTATACACACTTGTTTATTCCATTTTACTTTGCATTTCGCACTTTCCCCTGGTTCTTCCGTCCTGATTTACACTGATTATTTCTAAATTTCTTCTGAAAACCAGGGCCCTGGACCTGAAAGACACAAATACAACAGAATTAACAGCACTCTGTCAATGCTGTTTGCGGGATAATGTATATCCCACACACATACACTAACGCCACATATACTACACACTCCCAATACTGACCTTTTTGCGTTTCTGCACCACCTGCTTGTCCACCTCCATTCCCTCGTCTTCATCCGTTTGGAAGTCGTCTTCTTCCACAGCCCCATCACCCTCCATACTTTCTTCTGCCGTGTTTTTTATGGTGAAAACAGTTGCTGTGGCAAAAACATCACAAGTGTTGAGTGTCACAGCAAAGTAAAACTGCAACACTACAAGTGTGTTTGACCCATTTGAATCTGCATGTACCAAATTCTGTGAAGTCCAACTAATTACCAAATTCAATTAAACTTTGCAGCTGATAAATAGTGTTGTTGTTAGTCGGTACAGGATGTCTACAATGTGTGCACTTGGGATACTCACATGGATAGAGGTCACTCATGCTGTCTTCGGAGTCGCTGTGGTCCTCGTCACTGGAAGAGTGTTGCGGTTCCAAAATGTTGCGCCCGTGTTTTGGGGTCCTACCCCGACTGGCCTCCTCTCCGAAGTCTTTGGGCCTCTTCTGTTTGAGTCTGGCCGGAACAAATTCAATTCCCTGCCGCGTGCATTCTTCATCTAGAGTGAGACAAGTCTTGTCAGAAATCAAGTGACAGAGCGGATTGGTCCTACAAGCTCATAAATCTGCAGCATCGTACAGGGATGGATGTGTTAAACACTTAAAATGTTTGGCTTGTGTATGCACAATTGAAAGTGAATTGAAAATTCCTAAGAATAATAGTTTAACATAATGTTTTCTGTATATAGGGAATATTATCAAGCAGTTTTAACAGATTAAGGTACATTGGCAGTAATGGTTAGAACTGAAGCAACACTACACTAAAATCTGTGTTATTACAAGCTTTTTTTGGTTGACTAAAAATTGCTGAACACAACTCAGAACTAAATCTAAAATTGTGTTTAAGAAAATGATGCTCAGAGCAGATTAATAGCTTTTATGTTCAGCAAAAAAAGGTTTGTATTTAATCAACAGTTAATCAATTCTTCCTGAATGAAGGGCCACATCATGGCCAAATGTCTGCCGTTGTACATCGTCCCAACTGTTAATGACCTCTATGAAAAAAGTTCAGTGCGTGTGGATCGGTGGGTGCACTGACATTTGGAGAGGGCCTTCTTGAAGCGTTTCCCGTTGACATGTCTGAGGACGTGGTGCGGCTGCCGGTTGAGATGTCTGAGTGTCAGTTTACAGAAGAGCTGGTTGCTGGAAAAAAAAAAAAGTAAACAGGAAACATGAAAAAAACAATAAACACATTACAAGGTGCAGATTAGTTTGACTGATACAGAAACAAACTGTGGCAATCAGGTGCTGACAGTTGTTTGTGGGTCATTCCACCGAATGGGGGTTCACCACTTGAGTCTAACAACACACACATTTAACTATTCAAAATGTGTATTGGTTCATCTCAGGCATCTTTATCTAATTTTTTCTTACTATAGGAAGATACTTTTCTGCATTTCTCTCTGTTGTTATTGCCAAAACTCACATGTCATTTAAACATCATGTTATACAATCATGTCAGCCAATTCCTGTGTTGGTTGATTACATGTTCTAATTAATAATATGAGCAATAATAGCAAGTTGTATAATAATAAAAAAAAAAATGCAAAGCCTGTGTAATTTTTCAGTGATTTAGACAGATTTTGTTAATATTTTAAATTAAAGATCTTATTTTTTTGCAAATCAAGGACGGTGCAGGACACTTTACCTGATAATAAATTGATAGTTATCTTCCATACATATATCTGTACATTAGACGTCCAGTGGGGACAGATACGATGACAACACAGTACTGACTGAACATCGCAGCATCCTTACGGTTGTTTGGTGCTGGGCACGACGTGCGGCTCGTACTGGCTGTAGCTGAAGTCTGCGGCTGCGCTCAGTTTCTCGTATTTCTTCCCCTGGGTGAACTTCTGCAGCTCCGCCAGGCTGCACGGGAACTCGTGGCCGTTCAGCGTGCATTTGATCTGGAACAGCAGACAAGGCGACAGCCGGGTGTGGGGGGGTCATTTACAGGCGACACACGTAGCCATCGTCCTCATCACAACACTTCACATGGCACATGCGGTACAGTCATTTGAGGTATGCTAGCTCACAGCTAGCATCACATTGACAGTGCACACTCCACGTGCGATTTGCTCGCTAACCTTCTTGCCGTCTGTGAGCTGAAGAAACGGGTGGTTGAGGAGAAACGCCTTGAGGTCCGACGGTAGTTCATCCATTGCTTTTTTTAAACACACTTCACACAACAACAGGTCGTTCGGTGTGATGGTGGATCAGACCACCCCTCCTCTATACAGGAAGTGGATTTCCACACGTGGGTAGGCTGCAGAGACTCTACTGTCGCGTGATGTCTTGGCGCCATCCACTGGTCAAAGTGAGGAAGGTCAGTTCAGAAGAGGAGGGATGAAGAAAACTGTCGCCCTAGTAACACTAACAGAAACGACCAAACATGTACTTTTATTCTTGTGAAGTGATTCAAAGGTTATGGAGATCAACTCAAATCCAATTTTTTTTTCAAAAAATATTCAATTAGGTCTAATTCTAGAAAACTAGAAACAGGAATTTTGATACAAATGGAGAACTTAACTCATAATCACGTCACAAGATCCTTCTTTATAGATGTTATGATGCTGATTGATTTAATTCACTTTTTTCTCTGTGGGGATATACATTCATATATGAACATTCATCTTGCACTCTGCCCTCTGTACATAGGGCTATTACACTACTTTTTCTGTATTTTTGTTATATATATATATTTTAATTGGACTTTGTTTATTACACGCATCTGTTTTTTCATTATTTTGTATTTAACTGTGTATTTTGTATTTTCGCATGTTTATGCTTTTATTCATTTTACATGGTCTCTTACTGTAGGGCTGCTACGACGAATTATGACTAGTTACAAAGGTTATTTTTATTATTTATTATCGGTCGTTTGTCCAGTGTTGAGTCACAGAGGCTACTTTTGTATGAGCCAAATTAAAGAGACAGCTCTGACACACACACACACACACACACACACACACACACACACACACACACACACACACACACACACAGCAGCTATATATATATATATATATATAGAGCTGACTTGTTAGCTGCGCATCCAGTCAGCTGACTGACGGCACATGACAGCTCAGAGGCAGAGAGGGCGTAAAAGAAAAGAGAGCCCACTCTGTTCATATTTGCAGAAACCACATATGTTAGTCCATGAGTGAGCTGCTGAGTTGACAAAGGAAGAACAAATAATGAATAATATAGACAATAACGTAAAACACTTTCCCAGGCCGCTTGTGTTGAAGGACTGGACATATAGATTTATTTTTTGTGAACTACCTCCCAGGTTATCTGCACAAAGTGAGTCGTCTGTCCTAAACCAGTACAATCTCTGAAGAGAATTTAAAGCCCCGCCCACTTGATCTCTCCACTATCCTTTGGTTTCGTATACAAATGTCTGGAGATGGCGACAGGTCAAACTACATAACAAGCTCCTCCGACAATTGTCTCCTGGGATTATTTCATTTTGGTTTGCCGAAACAGTCTGAAGCTTTGTTTGTGTCGGCTTTTTCTTACATGTTTTAATTCGAGTCCTTCGCTGTCCCGTAGCAGCTAGCTAGCTAGCTAGCAGCGCAGCTAGCTCGACTCAGCCTGTCACAAAGGGATAAAGGTGAACATTTGAATGATGTCCGGACCAAACGGAGACCCGGACATCACCATGGACGACGGGATCATAAACGACGAGGACGAGTTCGGCGACGAAGGTAGTGAGCTCACGTGTTCATTCATAAATAGTCAACAGTGGTAACGTTGTTGCAGGAAACGGAGGAGTCAGTCCACCCAAAAAAATAACTGAATCCATTGTATTCAATCGAGTAATTATACATCACACGCTGGTCTCACAGACTCTCACATTGACTCGTGTGGTTCACTGTCTGCTGAGCAGATTAGAGATCATCAGTACTGTGCCTCATGTCTTTCTGCTTTTCAGTTTAAGATCCAGCGATGCTTTAAAAATGAGATTAGGATTATGTGTAGAAAAAGCAGTGATATAACAGCAACCTACTGGTTTATGATGCTTACAGCTGTTGAAGAGCAGTATCACTCATTATTCAGTTCTTAATATTTCACACAGCACAATTTACACTGCTTGTTTTCAGTCAGTGCCATGTAGACATTAAATCAAACTGTTACTGATTGTTGAAACTATAATTCCCATCTAAACAAATAACCTACTGTAAAGATAAAAAGAAAAACAAATTTTTACACCCTGAAGAACATCTTCCATTTGTCCTACGTGACAGTGAATACTAACCTCTCCGGCTGCTTAATCCACAGAGTACGTCGCCATCAACTCCATGCTGGATCAGATCAACTCCTACCTCGACGGCATCGAGGAGCGCAACGACTCGCTCAACGGCAAACTCCACGAGCTGCTGGAGTCGAACCGACAAGCCCGGCAGGAGTTCAGGGCCCAGGCTCAGCTCAGCACCCAGACCCAGGAGGAGCAGCAGCATCCCACAGACGGCAAGGAGCAGCAGGATGAAGACGATGGGGGCTCGCAAATGGGCGACAAGAGCGAGTAGAAAATAGGGACTGAGTTTGCAAGGATAGAAATATTTATGAAAGTTGTCTCGACTTCTGACCTGATTTTTTTGGACTAGTGAACCCCTGACCTGCGTAGTCCATGTCTGTCTAGATTCTTTCATGATGAATTTACATAAGCAGACATGTGCTGGACTGCGATGTTTTGTCATCGCCCTCCCATCACCAAGCATCAAGTGTGTGGTTCCTGAGCAGAGCGGAGTTTATTGACCTCCAGCAGCTTCTCGCACACGTTGGACATCACAGTCACTTTGCAAATGTCTGCTGCAGTTTTGCTGAAATCTAAGTCAAATGTAGTGCAGAGTTGTGTTTAGGTCCTTTTGAGACATCATGGAGAAAGACAGAAATATAATTAAAAAAAAAATTATAAGTTATCATTAATCAAATAATGTTGGAGGCGATTTAAATACTTAGTGCCCTGCTCACTATAATGCTCTGAATGTCCACGGTGATCCGCAGCACATGTACACAACATATTTATGTTCTACAGAACAGTGCTGATTCTCCACATGTTCGCTTATATGCAACATTCCAGATGTTTATAAAGTTTGATCTTTGGGCGTGACTGTAAATCTACACAGCGCTGTCCTGTTCCATTTTCATCCATTTGGTTTTTGAAATAAGTGATGCAGTCTGAATAAGTGTTTCTGTGTTCAGTCGAAATTAATTTGGCAGTGTGGGAATTGTCAAGACATTTTTTAATATAAATTAAAACGCGCCCCCCCTAAACAGAAAACAAAACATCCAAAAATACATTAAACTTCCAGCAATTAGAAAACATCAAGTTTTGTTCGTCTCAGTTTGTCAGTAGCTGAATAAAAATACAATAAGAAACGTACAACTTTGTCTGAAATCATCCTTCACACGTCCTTTTTCCCTCCTCTCTGCTGCTCTGAGTCTGTCGGAGCTGAAGCTCTCGCGCCTTGTTCCCTCAGACGGAACGTCGTGCGACACTCGTCACGTGACAGTCCCCACCATGAGAGCTGCTACATGTCAACCAGCCTTCTGTGGTTTTAAAATATCCTTCAGTAATATGGAGGATGAACCGTTTCCAGAACGACACATTAGTCACGAAGAAGGAAATAACGCGTCCTTAAATATATATATATGTATGCTCCGTCTGGTATATTGTGAATGCTGAAACCAAAGTTTTATTTCTTTAGCTGGGATCACCTAAGAAAACTTTGTACTACATTAAAAACCTACACACACTTCATGGGGTTTCCTTGCAGAAAATAATGGGACTGTTTTGATTCCAAATGTCCAGTGCATTGCAAATAAAACATCTTCAATGAGAAAGAAAATCAAAAAACAAATTTCAAAAAAGAAATGGCAAACAAACACTACATACATTTTTCCTGCTGTGAATGTTCGCGTCCCTGGAACTATGAAATAAACTATTTACTCTAACGCAGGCACACTTGACAAAAACGTCCATGGGAATGTAAATACCAAATGCTTTCATCTTTATGAATTTCTGAGATAAAAGACGGATTTGTGGGTTTTCTGAAGATGTGCCAATCTGCCACATCATCCAACCAGAAGGGGGAAAAAATGACTTATTTCCAAATTGGCAATATGTTCCCGAAATCCTCGTGAACAATTGGAGAATACAGGGGGTTTCTTCTCAATATGAATATGCGGATATAAAAGGGGGTTTTGACATTTTGTTGACAGGTGCTCACCACAACATTCATCTCCTAGAGATTGTGCTGGGGTTTGTTTTAACTCAGCAAAGAATAGCCTTATTCAACAAAAAAACAAAACAATTGCTGATAGTAGGAGATTAAAATCTGTGCAGTACCATTTCAGTGAAAAGCCAGTTTTCTGCCCACGACACAAACCGGATCCCTAAAAATTTCTGAAAACAAACAAAACAAAAACAATGCTATGATAATTTTTCACAATTCAGCAACACTCAAAACGTACTATTGGAACACGTTTTTAATCCAAAAGCGGTCATCTGCTCAAACACTTAATGTGGTTACATTCTACATTTCAGTTCGCTAAAAGCGTGTGCTACGTGGCTAGCGACGTGGAGAACGTCTCCACTTCGCCTCCCGCACAGTCCTCTACACTTGTAGGGGTTATTATAAGTTAACAATCATTCATCCAGGGATGTAAAGAATTTGCAAAAATAACGACTAGTCGGCCCTCGTTGACCTCCTGATGCTCGACGGACAGCGGGTGGGAGATTAACATTCTCGGTGAGACGAGCTAACAGTCAGTTCTTCTCTGAAATACAGCCACATTTAAAAAGCATGGACACAGTTCATTTTGGGGAGAAAGAGGTAATTACAGAGGGTGCAATAAAAAGAAAATCATGTCATACCACAAATCCTAAAGTCCGTATTTATCACAATGATTTTAAATCAGCCAGTAAGCCCCACTATCATACTACCACTACTTGCTTTGAGTCCAAACAGGACCATGATTCTACAGCTTTGCTTTGTACTGTACATCTGACATGTACAGCGGAGACTCGTGGAAATACCAGTATGGTTTTGAGTATTTAGTCAAAAACTAATTTACTGAACAACTTTTACATTTGACAAGGATGATGGTGGCAGATTAAAAGTCTGGCATCACCAAAGTTCTTACATTTTTTTCCTGAGAGGGATCACTAATGTATGTGTGTGTGTGTGTGTGTGTGTGTGTGTGTGTGTGTGTGTGTGTGTCAAATTTCACGGCAATCCATCTAGAAGTTATCGAGACCTTACTACTCAAAGCAACAAACGTGAACCTCGTGGTCGTGGTAAAAGTCATTAATCCTCAGAGGAATTATCATCTGGGGACCATGAATGTCTGTATAGATCCATGTTGCAGATGTTGCGATATTCGATGGGATAATGCTGGTTGCAGCGGGCAACCACAATTTGTATGGTTCATCCGCCGAGGACCATAAATATCTCATAATAAAAATCCATGGCAAATCCATCCAATGGTGGTAATGGTCCTGGCTGAAAAATATCCATATCCATACTAATAAGAAATGATCAATGTGCCAATGCAAGTCAATCTAACTGTGACTTTGAAATATCACTTCCAATTAAACAGCACAAAAAGAAATCTGAATATTTTTCAAATGATCTAATCGAATTTTCTCTTTCCTGGGTGCGTTCAAAGATAATTTACCTGCAATTTTGTTTCTATTCACAATCTGTTTTTGTGTTTTGCACCTGTCGCGGAGCAGTGTCCATCGAATACAAACTAATGTCAGTATACAGACTTTACCAACGTGAACACGCCACATATTCAAAACTTGCTTCGATATTTGTATGTTGTGAAGAAGCAAGACAGAGAATAACGTGGTGCTGGATTCATTAGTGGGTATCCAAAATAAGCTTATCATTTAAAAGTGTAGTTATCTTTAGCTCAAGCTACATAAATGCATTATCAATGTGTCAATACTGAACAGAGGTTTGTTTTGAGCCTCTGTCGTTCAGACTTTCTAATGATCTCATGGTCATAGCTGTGATTTAATTCAGTATGGCTGCGCAACCCACAATTTCAGTCAAGCGTTAATATTCAACCCTGCAAGAGCAACTCACATGACCGAACAAGTCACGTTCCACAATTCACCATCAACAGTCTTCCTCTTTGTCTGCGAGTTGTTTAATTTTCCAATGTGTAGAGAGAGAGGCTGGCCTGTGTGTGTCCTGGTCGCTGTTTGATGAAAGCACCTCGTCACATCGTGACACATCCCATGTCCGGAGCTCGTACTCGGTTTCCTGTCTTTCCGCGTCGCCTCTTTGTGTCAGCGCCTGCTTGCGGCCCTCCCTGACCTGCGTTTGGCTGTGCTTTTTTCCTTCCTTGTGCTGTTCTTTTTCCCCGGGCGCACAGGAGCTTCCCCCTCCTCCTCCTCCTCTTCATTAGCATCCTCAACAGCAGCTGCCGGCTCGGAGTCCGGCTCCTCTCTGCCGCCGGCGGGAAGCTCAGCGGGACTCTCCTGGAGTACAGATGCCTGGGATGGGGTCTCTTCCTCTTGGCTGCGTAGGCCAAGGTCTTGGTCTGTGCTGCCGGCGCAGGTCGCGGAGGTGGTGCAGGCGTCCTGCGAAGCCGGATTGGGTTCCGATTCATTCTCACGTTGCCGGTCTTCCGTCTGCATTTCCAATCGAGCAAGTGCAATTTTGGGCTGCATGGAGTTCACGTTTATCACTGCACCTGTGTCATCGGAGAGGGAATTCTCTTCTGACAAGTCTGTGGTGCTTTCTGTAACGGGCCTGAGGCCGTCTGTTGCTAGGAGACATTCTCTGGAAGATTCTGCAGCTTTGCCCTTTTGACTGTGTGACGCTCTGTGCCGCTGCGAGAAAGCAAAAAAATACTGCAAATCAAATGAAGGTTCTAAAAAACAATAAACTTTGACACACATCAATTTGCCTGCAGGTGACTGCACACTAGCACCTTGTGAGTTTATATGAACCTGGATTGAGGCTTCGGTTATATACAATCAATCAAACAAAATACACACAGCTCTTAAATGCTGGACACATGAATTTTCATTTGGGCCACATATAAATCAGTTATATATCAGCTAATGCCTATTTGAGTATTTGGAAAGAAGCTTAATGAATCCTCATTAAAAACAAACCTTGAGGTTCTCGAAGTGCATCAGTGACTTGCAGTGGGTGTGTAGGGAAGAGGATTCAAAGTGGTAAAACTTGTTGCAGAGTCTGCAAATAAAACCTGCGACTGGAACCAAGAAATTGGACCCTACGATAAAGGAAAGAGGAAAGACATTTCACACATGGTGTTATCAGTAAATACAAGTGATAAGAAAAGGAAGGAAAAATAAATGCATCATGCATAGTACAATCAGGAGCTGGTCGTGACTCACCGTAGACCGTGTCTGGGTCATACTGCTCGTCACTGGTCATGTTCTTCAGAGTCACCTCTTTAACGGCGGAGCAGCCATCCTGTACCAGGTCAGCATGGACACAGTGAACAACTATGTTGTGATAAACGCACCATTTGTGATGCACTAACATTGTTATTTCCGAATGTACTCGAAGGGATGTTGGTAAAATCTTATTATAAATAATCTTGTTGGGGGGATGACAAAGGACAACAAATTCTACGTAAATCACCTGTTTCTCAGAACAATCTTGGTCTCCATCACTCCTCTGTCTCTCTTCCACCTCACTGCCCTCCTCCTCCTCCTCTTCCTCCTCCAATGAAAAGCCGTCCGTGTCCATGGCAGTCAGCTTGGCCAAGGCCTCACAGCCATCCTTTTCCTGCAGCTAATTGGACAGGTGCGAGAGTGTGGCAAAATCAGTATTTGAATTCATTTTCATCTTTAAGTAAATTATTAACTAACGTCTTTACCTTCTCCATTTTCTGTTTATGCTCCTGGGACTGCAAGTGCTCCACAAAAATCTGAGCGGTCCTGAAGTGTTTCTTGCAGACCGTGCAGGAGGAGATGGCTGCTCTACTGGCAAGCTGAGAGGAACGGAGGGACACAGATCAGTTACTTTCGTCGCTGAACGCAACAGTTCATGAACTCAGAAATGACATTGTGTAAATGTGCTGCTCTACAAAGAGAGTTTCTGAATACTTTGTGCTCCTCGGTGCGACGGTGGTCCATGATGCTGCTGGTGAAGTGGGTGTGACAGGTGGCACACCAATGCTTCAAGTCGGCTTTTTTCTCCCTGCGAAGAACATTAGTATTATTTCAACTCTCATAATGGCTGTTTGCAAACATAGGGAGTTTAACTGTTTATAAAATCGGATTATAAAAACACGCCAAACTCCTATTTGTGCATTTAAAAACTGACCCATCTTTGTTTGCTCCCTGTAGAGACTCCTGCACTCGTGGCAGCAGTGTGACCAGACAGGCGTTGCTCATGTGTTGGATCTCCATCATCCTCTGCTGGTGGGAGACGCTGTTCATGTGACTCCTGAAGTTCTACAAAAAAAAACATGAAAGAGAAAAAAATTTGTTCCAACAACAGATGGGAGGGACTACATTCCAAATCTGACCCATGTACGTCACTGTATGAGTGTGTACGTTGGACCCACTTGCTGGTTGTGGCAGGTAATGCTGCAGAGGTAGCAGTAGAACTTGTTGGCGCCCTCCGCGACACCTTCCTCCCCTTCTTCCTGGTCGCCTGCTGAACCCAAGGAGTCATCTTTTCCCTGCAGCATCTCCTCCGGGGGTAAATTAACCTGCTGGTCATCTTCACTCAGCCTGCCAGACGGTGACGGGGCAGACAAGCAGCTGTGCATCTACAAAGAGGTTTCACAAAGTAAATGGCATAGTTATATAAAAGTCATTGCTCCGTAAGTGTTTAAATGATTCTACGTATGACCTGATGATGATGATCCTCTCACCTCTTCAGCTCTGCTCTCCTCCAGCATCTCGACAACATCCGATTCCCCCGTAGAACCTCCTTCTCCCAGAATGGCGCAATCTGGCCAAAATAATCAAGGCCAAGCAAAAAAATACACAGTGATTGATCATCATCTCAACTGACCTGTACTTCACTACATCTAGATGAAATTACTGCACAATATCTGTGGTATCTGGAAATATTGACTCTCGAGTTGTTAGGTTTGAGTGTTTTTACCTTCAGAACGTCTCTCCAATGTGTTGCCGTTAGAAACTGAAGTAAGAACCTCTGCCTCAGCATCTGCAATAGTGATTATCTCTGGCCTGAGAAGAAAAAAAGTTGGTTATCAAGCAAAATCAGTTCTATAATCATTTTTCTTCGTGATTTGTAAATAAAAAACCCTGTCAAATCTCTCTTCCTTTTCCTCAGAAACACAGATGATGTGATAAGATTTTCTAGACGCTCATCAATTACAGCAATAAAAAAATTGGTTTCTTTACCCCTCTATCCTCTGCTTTTTCACTGCAGGTTCGTCAAGATCCCCCTCCAAAATCTGTGTAGGCCCGTCTACTCCTGCCACTGCAAAACCAAAGTTTAAAGTTTCGTATGATATTCAACTCATGCTTCGTCTCTTAACTAACTCTCAGCGCCGACTGGATTGCAGCTCTACCTGATTCAGTCTTTTCAGCCGGTTCCTCGGTTGTGCTCCCTGCTGCCACCTGCTCGCTGTCATGCTTCCTGTCTGGCTGGCGAGCCACGACGTCCTACACACAGAGACCAATTAACTTGAATTTCAAATATGCTGTATATAAAGAGGCTTGGCTTGTGTATTATTATTTGTGATGCATCTGAGAGTCATACAACTCCAATGGCATGTGTTAGATGGGATAAAATTGTAATCATTATAATGGTGTTGTTGTAATTACTGTGATGGTGGATGAAGAGAAGGAGGAAGGGGCTGTAGTGGGGATGCTGTTGTTGGTGTTGTTGTTGTTGTTGTTGTAGTAGCGAGCGTGTGGATGAAATGATCGTGCAGCTGGGAAACCCATGATGGGGGAGTTGATGGCCATGCCCATGGGAACCGGCCCCAGCAGAGACGACCTGGACCCAGCTGTGAAGAACTGACGGAACTGCTGCCCACCCATCCCAAAGTTCCGCATAGCATTACCTGAGACAGAGGAAAAAACAAGAAAGGACTTTTAGTTTAGCTCTTTTCCAGATACTGCAGTTATTTAACCATAGTCCCAACTGTACCCTGCATCTGCTGCATCAGTAGGGCCCCCTGCAGCATGGGATTGGGGGCGAGGATGGTAGTCTGGGTCGCCTGGCACAGGTTGACCATCCTGGCAGAATTGGCTGTCTGGGGAGGCCCAGGGAGGGCTCTAACACAGAGAAGAAAAAATAAACACAAAGCGTCATTTCCACGGATACAACCTTATGGAAATCTGTAGCTCAAAAGATGCAGAGTTTTGGTTAAAAGTTGACAGCCACAGAAGTGTGTTGTCTGACTAACCTAGAAATGAATTTTACAAACAAGTATATTATTGAAATATTAGCAAATGTCCTGATGTAAAACCACGAGGAAAAGAAAATGAGAGGAAAATTACAGTATGTTAACATCTGTGACATCCAAATGCAGGTTGTCGGTGTGATTTTTTTTCTCACAATTATGATGATTATCTATGCAATGTACTTGCTGCTGCTATTGCTCATCCTCAGAATGAGGAGGCCCAAAAACAACAGCTGATTTTATATCAAAACTAAGGTTGTGGGTTTGCTAGTGGCAGGAGGCCGTGACCAAGTTGTGAGGCCAGTAATCTTGCAACAGAGTTTTATATAGTCTGCAGTTTATCAGTTTTACCTTTGGGCAATGAAGATAACAAAGCACAGCAATAGTCCAACTGTTAATGTAAACACCACCTGATGAGTATCAGATCCAGGAACACACTGCAGTTAACGTCTCTCCTTAGTGACGGTATCAAACAAGGCACCTCGAGGACATGTAGGAGCATGTCAGCATAGCTGCTGATTCTAGGTCAAACATTTACTTCAAAAGACAAACAAATTGCAGCGTCGATGGTCTAACGCACAACCAACCAAATGTCCCATGTAAATTTAAAATGCTGCACCCTGACACATTTTCAGCCTCCACTTCAAACCGTTCAGTCCGACTTGTGTTGTGACGACCACAGTAGCCACGCGCTTCACCCCCGGAGGCCCTGCCTGATCCCCGGCCTCGAGTTAACCTGCTTACCGCTGCGTCTGGTGGTGGTGATGGGCGACATGATGACCCGGAGGCGGCTGCGGCGGCGGGGGAGGCGGGGGCTGCTGCTGGAAAAGTTGCTGTAGCTGCCGGAGGTGCTGTTGAAACTGCTGCTGCTGTTGCTGCTGCTGCTGCTGCTGCTGATGGATGTGCGGATTGAACATCGCGGGCTTCGAATTTCCGCCGGTAGACGGTGAGTTGACAAGTCCCGCAGCTGCGACGTGCCAATGTGTTGAAACCTCTCAGGCAAACAGAGCTGCTGGGTCGGAGGAGGAAAGAGCCGACGTGAGTGTGAGCCCCCCCCGGCTGTCAGAACAACTCTTTGTTGCACGGACACATCCAACGACACCCCCCACCCCCCCGCTCCAGACAACAGGTCGCTCATATGTCGTGATGACAACTAGCTAGTGTTAGCACGTGAGCTAACAACAATTTGCGCTTGTTTTGGTTTTCGCGTATGTTATTTTACTGGCCAACTTTATGAAGAAAACGTCATTTCAATTGTTTGAGGAGCAGCGACGTGTTATTACAAAAACCAGCGCAAAGTAAATATCTCGAGTCAGCAGATGAATAAACTGTCACTCGCCACGAAATGAACGGAGCTACATTAGCCACCGCTCAGTAACTGAACCCGAGCAGTTAGCTTTAGCATTGGTAGCGCAGATACACGAGCTGCGCCTCCGCAGCTACTTTCATGACACACGTTACTGTAGACTTCTCACGGCTCTTACGACTTACTTGTCGACGAGGAGAGCGGCGGTGTCTGCGGCGCACGGTCCGTGAATAGCTGCTCTCAGAGCCGATGCAACTTACACACAAAGCAGCAGCAACAACAACCAGACGCTCCTGGTTAGTGAAAGTGCTGCAACCTGCCGCCCTCTGGTGGCTCTCGGGAGTAAATGCTCCAATATTATCTCGCCATATTGAGTTTTGGATTATATATTATTTTTCTATTGACACTAAATGAAAACATGAAATAAAACGATTCAATTTTTTAAGATTCATAATTTTTCACTTGTAGAGTCTGGAGTATGATATAAATAATGAATGAATAAGGTTACGATAACCTGGCATCTTGCACTAAGTGGATATTAAATTATTAAATACTGACAGCAATTCAGTTAGAAGGAAACAGTGAATATAGTTTTTTATTGAATTGTATAATTTGTTTTAGTTATATTGACACGTGACACTGTATACTTTTGTGAATGGTCAACAATTGTTTGTATATACAGTAGGCTATTCATATTTCTTAGACATTAAATAGATTTTGATGACACAGATAGATAGATGGAGAGATAATATGTCCAATATTTAAGATATATGTATTGTAATTGGATTTAAAGTGTCCATCCATTCGGACCACACATATTTTACATAAACAAACTAATAAACTTAGAATGTGATGCACAAACATAAATAAGACAAGTACGATGAACCCAATACACAATAACCAGATGGCTATATATTTATAATCAATAAATCCAATTTCTTTCAAATTCGTAAGAACCAGGTTTATGTATTCAATATTGATGAAGCTACTTTTCTGAAATCACATTAAGTCGATCAATTTGTTTCAGTTATATCTGTGTAATCAAAAGGAATGGAAATTTGATATGCAATTAATATACATGAAGGTTAAATTAGGCCTGAATAGACAGGTACTGTAAACAGCAGTGACAGGCAGTGACAGCAGATCAGTGTCGCCACCCAGCGGTGTATCTGGAGAACTGCAGGGATCTCTCCTGAGGAAAATACAAGAGATCATCCTCCTCCTCCTCCCTGCGGTGCTTGGTGGAGAGGAGAGTCCAAGCGGAGGTGATTTGACACACCGAGGAGGAGGCGCTGTCGATGAGGCAGCGAAGCGAAGAGTGAACCGGTGCGAGGGCAGTGTGAGACGCGAAGGGTGCCCGAGGAGGGACGACTGGAGAGAAATAAGATATAAATCCCCCCTGCGGCCCCTGACGAGAAGGACATCGCCTGCCTCATTCCGCCGTGAAGATGGGGAACCGGGGAATGGAGGATCTGATTCCTCTCGTGAATCGGATGCAGGATGCCTTCTCCGCCATCGGCCAAAACGCTACCCTGGACCTGCCACAGATCGCCGTGGTGGGCGGCCAGAGCGCGGGGAAGAGCTCGGTGCTGGAGAACTTCGTCGGGAAGTAAGTCGTTTTTCCACGGCTGTGCGCGGTCGGTGCATCACGCAAAGCTGCCGCTTTTCGTTTGACACTTTGCACATCTCAGTCCCCATCCCCCCTCTTCCTCTTCTTCTCAGGCAGGTTTAAATCCAGCGCACAGTCTCCAAAGAGAGCGATGCTGAGCGGTGCAAATTTCGCACATATCTCCTGTTGTATCGTTTCCATCTCCCTGCTCTCATACATGCAGCACCAATGCAATAGGAGATTATTTCGTAATGCGAAGTGAAGTTCATGTGTTAACCAAATACATGATGCATCATCATCATCATCATCATCATCATCATATAAAGAAAAATAATTATCCATTTCAATGTTGAAATGATGTTTATGATCATACATCCTATATGGCATCTACCCCAGAGGCAGGCTTAGTGTTTGGATGCCGACTTCCTGTATAGCAGACACAGATGCAGGCAGCTTTACTGGATGTGTTGTTGTTTCTGTGGCAGCAGGGCCACAATTCTGTGTTGTCCACACCAGCAATTTAATCCTCCAGGCCAGGGTGCAAAATGATGTGTGTGTGTATGAGCATGCAGTTTTCTGTCTGTCAGAGCTGCTGCTGCTGCTGCTGCTGCTGCTGCTGCTGCTGCTGATGATGATGATGATGGTGATGGTTTAAAGTGAAGCAAGGGGAACAAATCTGATGTGTTATGCTGCAGTGTGACCTTGCAGCGAGAAAGAGAAAGAGAGAGCGAGCAAGAGAGAGAGAGAGAGAGAGTCCACCTGAGCTTTGAGCCCTTTCAGCTCAGCTCTTCCATCTGTCTGCCAGTGCTTACGCCGTATAAGTGAAGATTATACCTCATACAGGCGAAGACATGGGGGGTCACCCGCCTGTCAACTCTGTTTGCTTTGCTCTTCAATTTATCAGAATGTTTTCAGCGTGTGATTCAGCAGTATTTCCTGCCTCAGCAAGGTCAGAGTGTGTGTGCAGACCGAGCCCACCCCCCACACTGAACGAGGCCCGTGGAATCCACCATCATTCATCCCACAGGACAGAGAGAGAGAGATCTGCCAGTGCAGCAGTGCAAAGTTGAATCGTCCCTTTTCTTATACATTCTTGTTCTTACGTTTGTTTAGCAGCAGAGAGGACAAATAGTTCCCCGCATGGCCAGAGTGCTAATCCCCATCTTAACGTGTAGTAGGTGAGGCAGGCCTACTGTTTACATGTCAGGCTATTAGGCTAATCTACACACGAGGAGGCTCCTTGTGGAAGTTATATGAGCTTCATGGTTGAAAGATGTGGCCTGCAAATGCCAATTCAGGGGATTTAAATGGAACCGATTTAGTGTCGCACTCGCGTTGCATCATCACACTCACAACGTACGGCTGAAAAAAAATGAGTTAGTGAACCCGGAGATAGAATCTTCTTCACTTCGATTTTCCTGCTTGTCAAAACTTGGCGCCTACATTATCCAGAATGCAACTCAAACTGTCACAAATGGATTAACATTGCATGTATTAGCATATATCACGAATATATGCTAATACATATCATTATTCAACTTTTCCACTCCCTAAGCTTTGTAAATACACTTTTACGAATTAAATTGGTGGAGTTTCCCTTTAACTCCGTATCAGCACATGAATTATCGCCAATAACAGAAATACACACTCTGAAGCATAAACACAAACTGAAAATCATTTCCCCTCCATCTGTAGCCATTTAGCCACTGTATGGTATTTCATTTTGATACTTTGTCGTCCAATAGGGGAATTATTATGAGCATAATTTCAAAACCGCCGATCTTGATGGGAGCTTATTATCCCTTTTAATCACATGCTGTGCACGTTATTGTTTTTTTCATTTCTTCTTCAGTGATTTGTACTATTTAAACCATCTTTTTACACTGAGCAGGGCCACGTTGTTCTGCACTCGCTCAGCTGTTGTCATAGCAACAGCTTGTGCCTAATTACGTCGCTTTACCCGAGGGACCGGTGGGGTAGACGGAGGAAAAAACCCCAAACATCACAAGTGAATGTTGTATTGCAGTGGAGCCTTGTGTCTTTTACCCGTGAAGCAGCATCACTACATCTTGTTGCAGGTGTCAGTGAGGCCTGTAGTCATCTTGTAGCAGTGGACACATTGCAGATACTGGTCTGGTGTTAATGTATGCACTAGTCCCACTGCAGTGACTCAGGTCCTCCTGTCCTCCTCCTCCTCCTCCTCCTCCATCTCCTCTAGTGTACACCCCCACCACCACCCTCCCTGTGGCCCATTGTGCTCGTGTTATTGGGCCTAAATAAACACGCACTTACAATACGCTGTGTGTTTACATGTCACCACCATAGACACTTTTTTTTCTTCCATCACTACCGCTCGTCTCTTAATGAGACGATAACACTGCAGTCTCTCTGAAAAGTTATTTAACGTCTTTTAGGCATCATTATCATTAAGCCGCTCGCTATCTTTGCTTTGAATAAAAACCAGCGTCATCGTGCTCGATTTTGGCAGGAATGTAGGCCTGATTATTTCTCTCCCGGTCCTTGTCTTTGCTCTCCCCTCTGACTGGTTTTGCAGCTTACGGTCAGAGAAGACGATCAATATGTATCAATAGGTACAGGAGATGTATAAATGGCTGAGAGATGTTTACATCAGTTATTTCCACAAGCCACATACAATGTTTTAAACAGAGCATGGCATTTGGCAGGTCAGAAAAAAAGTGAAAACATCTTTCATTCTGTCTTAGTTATCCAAACACTCTTTCTACATAGGGCGAGATAGAATTTCAACAAGGAAGTAGAAGCTGCAGGATCGATTCAAACCCTGTTGAAGGACTTTGATGTGCATCTAAATGCTCTTTCTTCTGTCACATGACACCTTTCCTCTCAGGTGGATTGGATTTTAAATGTTACGTCCCAGACAGATGGGGAGGTGGGGACAAGGACGGCCGACCTCCGAGTGATAGACAAGCAGTTGAGATATTCCCTGCTAAAGGCTATGGAAAACATTCAAGGACGCTAATCAAATTGATCTATTTCTCTTCATCGTCTGTCCTTCACTGACTTAAAAAAATGAAACATTTTCATTATGTGTCCTTCTTCTTTTATCTGTTCACTGCGAAGAGCTGCTAAGTAAATGCAGAAAGGTTAAACTAAAATTACAGAGATCCACAAAATATAATCAAATAAGCGACACTGCATGTCATCAAATTATATCTTTTAGCAATCGAGACATTCATCTGTAACAATTTCTCTCGTCTCTTCGTCTATGACAAGCTGAGATGTATTTAGCTGTGTTGGCAGACTTCCTCTTTTTCTTTTCTTCTTGAACGAGTTGCAGATTTTCATTGGAAAGGGGATGAAAAATAATAACCTCTAGAAATGTTTTAAAATAGTGAAAAACAAAAACAAGGCCAACAAAGCCTATGATGTCGACTTCAAAAACAGTGTCAGGCATCTAAACATGTTAATGATAAGGAAAGCAGAAAATCCTCATAGATAGATAGATCAGACCATCGTCTCAATGAATTCACTGTTCATTTCAGAACCACACGTTATAGCTGTAAGCATCAAACATCACTCCGTTAGCCCTGCACCTTCTAGAGCAGGTGCCCCACTGACCACCAGCCTGTGGACTGACAGTGAAGAGGACACATCTCACGAATCTGAAAGTCAGCACCACGCCCGGTATCCTCATCTGCGTCTGATGTCTGAAGTCATTCGTTTCCCTCCCATGAGTGTCATTAGCACAGACAAAGCAGGGAGTCTTACTGGTGGAAGTGGGGACGTTTGGTCACACGTGGACATATTTGACTCAGTTTCAACATCACTGCATGGACAGTGAGTCTCAATGAAAATGAAGAGATGCAATTTGAAAAGTAGCGGCCAAGCTGCGGCGGGGCCGGAGCTGTGTGTGACACGCTCTGTCTACAGGAAATATCTACTTCCAGCTTCTCAAATGCTTTTTCTTTATCTTTTTTGGAAAATCTCTGGGGTTTTTCTTTTGGCCATTTTAAGGAATCTCGTTGGGCTTTCAGAAATTGTGACTGTGAAAAACTGTGATTTTTGTGTGGTATTTTCAGACATTCAATCAGTTAATTATTAAAATGAAATAATCCCTAGTTGCAGCTCTAGTCTGTATAGATATTCCCTTTCAATTAAAACTCATTACTGTATTTATGTTGAATTTGAGTTGTCGTAGGTTGTTTCTTTTAGCCCAGAAAGCAGTTTCAGCACCACGGACAGCTCTTAAAAAAACCCCCAGCCAAATCAGCACCACATCTGCACATCTTCTCCGAAACACAACTATAAAAAAATAAATACAGTTTCACTGCCAGTGACAGTCAAATATTCCCAGAAGAGTAAAAGGTACCTCAGTTTTCTGTCACCGTAGCAGAAATAGTTTCAAGTGCATTTTGATTCCTCATGAGGGATTTAAGGTTTGTTTTTAATCGCAGATACATTCAATAGGAAACATAAATTTAAAGGTCACACACTGTGTTTGTGACGTTTTCCTGGGCTGGAGGATGTTGTTGCTCCAAGGCTCACAGCGCAGCCGACTGAAGCACTTTGTCATCAGTGACGGCTGCTGGCACTAGCGCAACCCGGGGAACATAAAAAGTGTAACGCAGATGTTGTGTCCTCCCTTCCACTGCTGCCACCACTGTTCCAACCCCCACGCTGGGATTAAGTTCATGATATGTCGCTGGTTTCACGTATTACATAACGCAGAGAGGGCCGGAAGCGACTCTGATGAGCAGCGGCAGCAGCTTCGCTCATGTGAAAGACAAGAACGCGTACTGTAGCTCCACTCAAGCCTTCATTCCTTTCAACTGAAACCATGAGGGGGAGGCAGAGAAACAGAGAAGGCTGGTGCGTCCAATGATTTAGAAAGGATCAAGTGTAGAGGAAACGCCACAATAAGAATATAAATGATATTTTTAAATAAATACTGTATAGAAGCCATTGTTTTCAGGATGTGCTGTGAAAATTGATAAGACAGACGTACTCTGATGTGATATTTTGTTCATGTTTTTTAATCTCCTGACTGGTTTTGAGGAAGGAATTTTTTTTTGTGGGAGTTCTGGTTCAGTCGGTCCTCAACCAGTTCACTATGTTTGATTAATTGTATAATCTTTCATGTCAGCTGAACATGAATAGTATAGAAATATGTAACTTATGTGCCATTCCTGGTTTTCTCTAACAAGCACATAAGTAGATAAATGTGTTGGTCAACAAATAGATACATAGTTTCTGAACGGTCTCAGAATATTGGGCCTGATTTGCCCGTGTCATTGATCTGCTGATGACAGTAAGAGTGTTAGAAAGCAGAGGATTACAGCTAATCTGTGTTTGGACAGCAGCGCACCAACAACACATTCTCCCATTGGCTCTGGTCAAATCTGGAATCCAGCATCCTGCTATTTCATTGGCTCAATGTACCTCCCAGGTGGACAGTAGTGTGTGTGTGTGTGTGTGTGTGTGTGTGTGTGTGTGTGTGTGTGTGTGTGTGTGTGTGTGTGTGTGTGCGTGCACTTTTCATCATTAACAGCATTATTGTCATTCTTAAACCCAAACGATGAAAATTGCCTGTCTGTGCTGGTTCTCTGCAGAGCAGGATTAGACATGGCTCAGTGTCCGCATGGTTCTGGGAATCGGAAGTGATGTGACGCACATGACGAGAGAGTTGGTAAAATGTCTATGAAGTCTACGTGATCTCACACACTCTCACAGCTGCTATCCCCCTCGTAAATGCCTGATACCATACATTCATTTGAATTCATGAAAATAAAAATCTACTATTCATTTACTATTCAGAGAAAAAGAGATGGGGGGGGGGGGAGTGAGAGGAAGACCTGCAGTTAAAGCCATCTGTCTCCTCATAAACGTGTCCAAGTGGGAGAAAGGGACAGTCACTCACACACACACACACACACACACACACACACTGGCAGACAGACGGGACAGGGAGGAGACCAGCAGATGGACAGACGGAGTGCACACTAAAAGGCCGACTGAGAGCAGGGTTTCCTGTGTTTTAGAGGAACAACAAACAGTTGCTGCTGTATGTGGAGAGGCCGGTGTTGGTGATGAGCAAACACATTTTTCCCACATTTCAAATCTGTGTCCCCTAATTTGAATAATTTTTATGACAATTAAGTAAAGAAAACTGAAACAGGGGCTTGAATGAATGAATGCAAGAGTTAGCTGAAACTCTGAATCTTATGATGAACAAACAGGAAACAACAAATAATAATAGGAAATATGTATACATTTGTGTTATCAGTGTAAATGACTGAAATTGTAAGTTGAAGGGGTCCTATAACGCTTGAGAAATCACATGTCCAGCAGCCACGTGTCCAACACTCACATCTGATTGCTGAATTAGCGTTTTCCTTGTCAGGCCACGATTCCGAGCAGAAGTAGCTCAGCCCTGATTAACTCTCAACGCTCGTGACTCGTGTTTCCAAACTGCCTCGGGCTTTGCTGCAGGTTCAGACCGAGTCCTCAACGATTTATTATTCATGTCGTTCACTTCATTACTGTCTCATCAGATACTGAATAATTTATCTCTGTAAGTTAAAAACTATAGAGCCCAAACTATTTATCAGTTGGCTGATAAAACTGCCCGATGTGAGCCTTTCACAGACATGTGAGCTTCAGCATTTATGTTGGGCCGGTATTAAAAACTTTTATTTTACAGAAAAGATTTGCATTTATTTTTACATTTGACATAAAAATGATTTTGTCAATTCAAGTTCCATATATTTGGTTGTTTTCTTTTTAATTATATTAATCTATGATAACGATTATCGTTAAAGTGTAAAATTTCAAGCCTCATATATATTTATTCTTCATAAGGGTCCGATAACAAAACCTTAGGAATCATTAATATTGGTACTGGCATATGCCCCCAAAAATTTGTGTCGATCGGGCTCTATTAAATTATTTTGATCACAATTTATGATTGAAATATTTATGAAAACATTTAGCTATTCTCCCTCTTCAATTAAAATTGTGATTCACCAAATATATAAATATCAATGCTTGAATTGTAGTTGTATGATGTTTTTTTAAAGCAAGTTAACAGCTCTTACACAATGTTAGATTGAATACTGCAGTATATGTCTCCATCAGCCCCTTGTTATTGTGGCTGTAAACACACACACACACACACACACACACACACACACACACACGTGTCACTAAATGAGAACTATCGTGTTGGCTGTTGAGGAGCACACAGTGCCAGTGGCGAGCTGACGCTGATGTTGCGTAAGCAGTTGAGCAGCTCCAAAGAAATCAGTGTCTTGTACGTGAGAAAGCATAAAACACATGTTAGCAGTGATTCATTTGTACAAGCACATGCTCTCCAAAACACACACACCTCAGACACTGCAGGACCGTATTTTATCTGGTATAGCAGATGTGAAACACATGTGATTTGCAGGGAAACATACACACAAATCCTCTCTTGCTCCTTAAGAGAATAGAAGAAAGAATATCCAAAATTTCAAGTGAGTGTTATGTTTGTTTTTATTCTCTGGAATACAGTTTCCAGGAATTGGAAAACACTCTGGCCAACCGCAAAAGAAACTCAAAGCTCACAAGCTCAGCTTAGTAGCTTTTTTTACTGGTCTTCCCTGTGAACCATTAGTGTAAGTGAGCTGTTAAATTGTTCTGCAGTGATTTTTTTTTCACTCTCGCTTCTGATAAAGAAATGCAGATGTTCTTTTTAATGACAAACATTAAAACAGCAATGAACAACTGGTAACTTCCAAAGTCAATGTCAGGTTTCAGTGTTTTATCATTTATCAGTAATGTT
Organism: Scophthalmus maximus; assembly: GCF_022379125.1. Lineage (NCBI taxonomy): Eukaryota > Metazoa > Chordata > Actinopteri > Pleuronectiformes > Scophthalmidae > Scophthalmus > Scophthalmus maximus. Next base: position 10,025,995 of record NC_061534.1, read on the forward strand.
CTGAGTTTTCAATGAACAGATGAGAAAAGATTGTCTGTATGAATGTTAAATCTTAATTATTTATAGGACAAACAAATTACCCCTTACATTTTAAATGAAGAGCTGATCAGTGATCATGTTATTAGTCATTAAGACAGAAAATTACTCTTTTAATAATATAATTTTGGATAATAATTGCAGTTTTCAGATGCCAAATTTTCCTCTTGTATACTCTGTGTAAAATATAATTCTAGAATCTGAGTACATGCTGCTTTTTTTAGATTTGTAATGCCTGCAAATATTTTTTGGGGACGATTTAAAACTGTATACTCTAAGTAATTGAAATGTTTAACTCAAAAGAACAACAATCCAAAGATTATTTATTAATTAAAACAGTCCCAATGCAATTGGGAAGTGTTTGTCTTTTCCCAGGGTTTGTTTGAACTGGGATTAATAAAAAAAAGCTCTTGAAATTTTAGGCACATATTTTTTCTTATTGCCAAGACGATCGCTGAAGAAACAGCACTGCAGTAAATTAAATGACACACACACACACACACACACACACACACACACACACACACACACACACACACACACACACACACACACACACACACACACACACTCACTCACTCCCACTGCTCTTGGTATAGATTTGAACAAAGCCAAAGGATGCTGATTCATAATCACTGACTCTTGCTCCTTTGATATTTTCTAATTTATTCATTAATATTATTAATTTCCTTTCCTCGTTGTCTGCGTTACAGGGATTTCCTTCCTCGTGGTTCTGGCATTGTGACTCGTCGTCCTTTGGTTCTGCAGCTGATGACCTGTCCGACAGGTAAAAACATCTTCCCCAGACACGCAGCAGTCAAAACTGAACTTATTTCGGGGGTCTTAAAGACGTGTCTTCATGTTTCTCTGTCAAGTGTGCGAGCAGACTCTAGACATACAAATGTGTCAGTGAGATCACCCACAGGGATAATTCGAAGCCAGCATTTGTGCTTGGGACTTTTTGATCCTTAATATCATTGTAGTACAAAGGTGGAAATAGCAAAAAAGATATTGACTTCTTTTCTGTTCTTCAAGAGGGAATTTGTTAATTCTGTTTTTCTTAAACTCTGTGTGCCGGTTGGACCAAGGCCTGAATAAAAAAAGGGTTGAAGCCAGCCTCTAGTGGCCAATAACTGAAGTTCATTTTAAGTGACTTCAGGACTAATCTCAATGTTCAACATCTTTACGCCGACATACTTTAGCAAAGTCCAGCTGCCTTTCATTAACTGTACTAGACCTAACTCTTCAATCTTCGTAGCCTCTGAGTGACATCCATCCTGTAGAAGGAGGAGAAAGAGACGGAGGTTAAGAAACTGACACCATTTTAAGCTCCCACAGGTGCAAACCTACCCCATTTCCTCTGGACTCTGAAATAATTCATCTTCCACTCTCACTTCTTCGTGGGAAAACAGTCGCTCAGCATCTTTTCCACACCATCCTCGTGTGGCCTTGGTTACAATTCATTAGGTT